>NC_142008.1:124876575-125050144 GCF_049901715.1 Pseudonaja textilis | reverse complement strand
GGGTTGGACTGAGAGAGAGAGAGGCTGGCCCAAAGTCACCCAGCCAGCGTTCATATCTAAGGCGGGACTAGAACTCCCAGTCTCCTAGTGATTGGCCCAAAGTCACCCAGCCAGTGTTCATATCTAAGGCGGGACTAGAACTCCCAGTCTCCTAGTGATTGGCCCGAAGTCACCCAGCCAGTGTTCATATCTAAGGCGGGACTAGAACTCCCAGTCTCCTAGTGATTGGCCCCAAGTCACCCAGCCAGTGTTCATATCTAAGGCGGGACTAGAACTCCCAGTCTCCTAGTGATTGGCCCGAAGTCACCCAGCTGTCTTTCATGCCTAAGGCGGGACTAGAACTCCCAGTCTCCTAGTGATTGGCCCAAAGTCACCCAGCCAGTGTTCATATCTAACGTGGGACTAGAACTCCCAGTCTCCTAGTGATTGGCCCAAAGTCACCCAGCCGGCTTTCGTGCCTAAGGCGGGACGAGAACTCCCAGCCTCCCCACTTTCTGGTCTTAACTCCTAGACCAAACCGGCTCTCAAAACCAATCGCCTGCCCAGGGACCTGAACCCCGGGCCCTCTGGTGAAACCTGTGACGCTCTACCGACGAAGCTCTCCAGAGTTGTGGGAGGTGGGCCCTACCTGGGAGATGTTGATCTTGGAGCCTTTGGCCCCTGAGACCACCATGGACTTGAAGTTGTTGTACTCCGAGAGGGACTTCTGGGCAGAGGAGCCGGTCTTGTCTCGGGCGTCGTTCAGGATGCGGTTGACCTGGTTCTCAAAGGTCTGGCGCAGGGTGTTGCCAGGGGTGGGCTCCAGCTCGTTGTTGTGGGCTTTCTCGATGACCTGGAGGATGGAAGAGATGGCAAGGGTTCAAGGCAGGCCCAAGGAGACAGGCCAGGCTTCTCAAGACTGACTCCCTCACCCCCTCCTTTTCCTCCCTTCCTTCTCCTTTCCATCGTCTTCCTTTCTTCCTCCCTTTTCTCTCTCCCTCTTCTTTCCATCTGTCTCCTCCCTCCCTTCCCTCTCTCTCCCTCCTTCTCATCTCTATTCCTTATGTCCTTCCTTCTCCTTTCCATCGTCTTCCTCCCTTCCTCCCTTTTCTCTCCCTCTTTTCTTCTTTCCAACTGTCTCCACCCTCCCTCCCTCCTTCTCATCTCTATTCTTTGTCCTTCCTTCTCTTCTTTCTCCTTTCCATCGTCTTCCTCCCTCCCTTTTCTCTCTCCCTCTTTTCTTCTTTCCATCTCTCCTCCCTCCCTCCCACCTCTATTCTTCCTTCCCTTCCTTCTCCTTTCCATCGTGTTCCTCCCTCCCCTTTCTCCCTCCTTCTTTCCCCTTCCCATCTCTATTCCTTCCTCCCTCCTTCCCTTAACACCCACCATCACCCCCACAGCGGGAGATTTTTCCTCCTAAACTGTCCCCACGTTCCTGGAGCAGCTCCTGCGTATTCTGCTGCTCTCGACTGAAGATCTCCGCCCCCTGTTCTGATTTTTTTTTAACTCGATCCCACTTTTAATACAACTTTCAGACTTTTTCAAAGACAACATTAAGTTTGTTGAAAAAGGCCCAGCTCCCTCCGGCCTGAAGCTCCAAGCACCAAGCGAAGAAAGCATTTTTTCCTCAGGGCTGTTCTATGAGCTGGCTTGTTTTCTTGTAGACGTTTCATGACCCAACTTGGTAGCATCATCAGAAGGGAGTGGGATTAACTGTCCCCTAGTTGTGGGTCATGAAATGTCTGCAAAAAAACCAACAATGTTTGCAAAACAACAGCAACCCAGCTCAAGAGTGCCAAGGACCCAGCAGTCCTTCTGCTCCTCCTTCCTTCATTCTGCAAGCCTCACTAACTTTAGCGCTGATGTTGTTACCTAGCTGGGTCGCACAAGGTCTGCAAGAGAACCACCAAGCTAAAGGGGACACCAAGGAACGAACAGGGTGACCCAATCCCACGTCCTGGCATCCAACCCATGTCTTTATCAGCAGCCCAGATCTGGGTCTCTTTGTGGCTTGCTCCCCGCTACCTCTATCACATCCTGTTTGGCTTTCTTGATCGTGTTCTGGATGTCCTGGTAGGTCTTGGCATCAGCGATGGAGTCCCCAATACCAATGGTGTGCCCTGGGAAAGAAGAAGAGCGATTTGAAGGCCAGGGATTAAAAAAGGCAACAACCCTAAACCCTAAAAAAAACCCCGAAGAGCTTTACTCGCTCTCCTGGCTTTCCAAAACTATGTGAAGACCTGGCTCGGCCGTCTTGCTTGGGGGGCCTCGTAGACGAGCGCGCAGCTGTGGGACTGGTGAGCACCCCCCAAAAAAAACTTTTAATTAAATGTTAATGTTAAATTTGTAACTATCCTTGCCTCTATTTTAAATTTAGTTTTTATATTTATGGATGGATGGATGCGGGGAGGGGAGGAGAGAGAATAGACAGATTAGACAGACAGACAGCAGACAGGTAGAGATTGACAGATAGGTAGGTAGATACAGACAAGACAGCAGACAGGTAGACAGCAGACGGATAGACAGGTAGACAGAAAGCAGATAGATAGATAGCACATAGAGGGCAAGCAGGGACAAACAGCAGATGGGATAAGAGGCAGGTAGGTGGGCAGACAGGACACTGAATTAGACAATAAACAGAGGGATGGATAAACTGTCTTTGGATTCTCGGCAAAATATCCCACGTGGTATAAGGTACCCGCCGATGCCACCCCTGGCCCAAAGCGGCCCCCTTTTCCGAGGAACCAAGCACCAGGACCCCCCACCTGTTTTCTCCAAAGGCTTCCCCAATGCTTGTGGGGAGAGGGCAAAGTCCCAGCAGCCCCCGCCAGCCTCACCTTCGATCAGCAGCCAGTTGTTGATGACCGTCTGGATGTTGCTGTAGAACAAGCGGGTGACGTCGTGGCCCATCTCCAGGTAGGAGATGTGGACCAGGGAGCCCGCCGAGGTGCCCAGGGACTTCTTACACAGGATGCCCATGATCAGCTCCCCGTTCTCCACGATCACCTGGAGGTTGGGAGGAGGTAGGCGGAGACGGTCTCACCCAAAGGCTGTAGGGATCGTGGGACGAAGCTCCACCACCCCAAGCTAAGCCTGCGCCCCCGGGGGTCCTGAGACTACCCCCTCCAGCGCCCCCGCCCCCGTCACTAGTGGGGCCAAGCGCTTCTGCAACAGGTTGGGTTTTCTGTAGACATGACCGAGTCGGAAGGGACCTTGTAGGTCATCTAGTCCAACCCCCCCCACCCCTCAAGCAGGAGACCCTACACCGTTTCTGACAGATGGCAGTACCCGTTTCAAGATTTGTTTCGCCCCGGGGGAAAGCAAATCTCTGGAGAAAACGTGCGTGCACACACACACACACACACACACACACACACACACACACCGCTCCTTTCCCAGGCAGGAAGCAACCATAGGTACCTTGGTGTCTCCCGGTGAGATGTGCTTGTACGGGCCACTGTCTTCATCGTCCGGATGGGTGCTGTGGGTCCGGACACAGTTGATGTGACCTGGGATGATGAGGGAGAAAATCTGCTTCCCTGTCCAGAGTGGGTGAGGCTTCAGGATGGCTGGCTGGGGCACTTTGCCATCCCAGGTGGAGAGGAACATCAGCAGGTTCATCACTTCCCCCTGGAGGAGGGAGGGAGGGAGGAGGAGGGAGGGAGGAGGGAGGAAGGAAGGAAGGAAGGAAGGAAGGAAGGAGGGAAGGAAGGAAGGAAGGAAGGAAGGAAGGAAGAAGGGAGGGAAGGAGGAAGGAAGGAAGGAAGATAGAAGGGAAGGAGGGAGGGAAGGAAGAAAGGAGGGGAGGAAGGAAGGAAGGAAGGAAGAAGGGAGGGAGGAAGGAAGAAGGAAGGAAGGAAGAAGGGAGGGAGGAAGGAGGAAGGAAGGAAGAAGGAGGGAGGGAGGGAGGAAGGAAGAAGGGAGGGAGGGAGGGAGGAAGAAGGGAAGAAAGAAGGAAAGAAGGGAAGGAAGGAAGGAGGGAGGGAGGGAGGAAGCAAGGAAGGAAGGAAGAAAGAAGGGAGGGAGGGAGGAAGGAAGAAGGGAAGGAAGGAAAGAGGGAGGAAGGAAGGAGGGAGGGAGGGAGGAAGAAGGGAGGGAAGGAGGAAGGAAGGAAGGTGGGAGAGAGGGAAGAAGAAAGGAAGGAAGGAAGGAAGGAAGGAGAGAGGGAAGGAAGGAAGAAGGGAGGGAGGGAAGGAGGAAGGAAGGAAGAAGGAAGGAAGGGAGGGAGGAAGGAAGGAAGGAGACAGAGGTAACAATCCACATCCTCTTGTCTTCTACGCTAACTCTACGGCAATTACAGGTAGGTGGTGCTTCCCCCTCCCCCCCCCACCCGAAAAGCAACTGGACTTTCTGGTTTTCCTTTCGAAAGGCATTTCGCTTCTCCTCCAAGAAGCTTCTCCAGCTCTGACTGGAGGATGGGGGATGGAAGGGGTTTGTCCTCCTTGCATTCAGCTGGTCATCTTTGAGCGAGCCCACTTTGAGGCCACTTGGGAGGTTCTCTCCGTGTCTTCGGGGTCACCCGAGTGGCGCAAATGAGCGTGGAGCCTTCTTGGGAACCGCGGAAAGGAGCCGTGTCGTAGAGTGGAGACAGACGGGTGCGCGTCCCTCCCCTTTGTTGAAGGGGCTGCTCAACTTGGACACACCGGCGGTTCCTCTCCTGGCAAAATGGGGGCTGTGCAGTCTTCCAAGGAGCGGCCTTTGTCTCTTCAATGCAGACGGGACCGCTGAATCTAGTCCTCATGGGTTTGTTCTCCTACCGCGTTATGCCACGCGTCTGCGAAGTGGCTCTTTAGTTTCCCCATCATCTACCTCCAATCGACAACAGGGTCCTTTCAGCAGTCCCAAGAAGGCCCCGCACCCATTTGCACGACTCGGGGGACTGTCATGCCCCCGTCAGAGTCTGAGTGCGAGGAGGAAGCCGGACAGCTGACAGGGAGCGTGAGTGGGGGGGCTCCGTTGGCTGTGAAGGAAACTGGGGAAGGGCAAAGTCTGGCTGGGAAGAGCAGAGGGGAGAGGGAGAACGAGGGAGAGGCAGTTCAGAGGAAGACCCAGGCCCACCATCCCCTCTTCATCCTAGGGCATGCAGGGGAGGAATGGAGAAGGGAGCAACGGGGGTTGCCTGGCTTACGGGGGAGGAAAGGGTCCTGATTCCCTTCCATTAGCCACAGCAGGGAAGAGAGTTTAAAAGAGATGCAAGCTCAAAGGTGATCCTTGAGTCGAGGACTAGCTGCAATCAAGGAAGCCGACTTCCTGAGGCCTCTTTTTTTGCCCAAGAAATGGGACGGACAAGAGACGCTCACCCTCTCCAGGAAGACGTCCCTCTTGGTGAACTTGCGGACGGCCGTCAGCGTGTCTTGCACGATGCCCATGACGGGCCTGTTGGACTGGGGCGTGACGATCATACGGGGCACCATGGCCAGTTCCTGGATCTCCGCCCGGGTCTCCAACGACTGGGGAAGGTGGAGGTTCATTTCGTCGCCGTCAAAGTCAGCGTTGTATGGGGTGGTCACACTGATAGGGGACGAAGAGACAAGACCCCCGTCAAGACATTGCATTGTTGATGAAAATTGTAAACAAGCCACACAGCTCAAGGGGCGGCGTGTGTGAACGCTGAATTCTG
Organism: Pseudonaja textilis; assembly: GCF_049901715.1. Lineage (NCBI taxonomy): Eukaryota > Metazoa > Chordata > Lepidosauria > Squamata > Elapidae > Pseudonaja > Pseudonaja textilis. Next base: position 125,044,545 of record NC_142008.1, on the reverse strand, counting down.
GAGCTCAGTTGTTTCCTTGCAGACGTTTCATGACCCGACTAGGTACGTCATCAGGACTAAATGGTAGTAGGGTTTTTCCCCGTTTCTATACAGAGATTTGCCTTGGTGGGAATTTTCTGCAAGGAACTATACTCGCAATCCGGGAATTACCAATTTGAGAGAATCAATCAAACTTTGGGCCAATCACCAGGAGACAGTGAGTTCTAGTCCGCCTTAGGCACAAACCTTTCAGCCCAACCCACCTAACAGGGTTGCTGTGGGGAAAATAGGAGGAGGAAGGTATGTTGGATATGTTCGCTACCTTAAGTCGTTGTAAAAACAATAAAGGTGGAATACAAATAGCTAAATAAATACAAATAAACTTTGGTGGCACAGCGGTTAGAGTGCAGTACTGCAGGCTACTTCTGCTGCCTGACAGCTGCCTGCAATTGGACAGTTGAAATCTCACCAGACTCAAGGTTGACTCAACCTTTCTATTGTGGCCCACCAGCAACCAGCGGAGCTGGCAGCAGACTCGAACAGCGAGGAGGTTGGGGAGGAACCTGGGCCAGTCCTGGAGTCTGGGGAAGGCTCCGACAAGTGCTCTGTGTCAGAGGCAGAGATGGGGTCAGGGCCGCCTGACAGTTATCAGCTGCCTTTGGAGTCGGAGACCAGTGGGGAAAAAGAACAGCTGGAGCCTGTTCCCAGTGTGCGCATGCACAGAGCTGCCAGGAGAAGGGAACAGCTGAGGAGCAAGGGTCGACTTGGAAACAAAGCCACAGGTGGATGGTGAATGGCTCCTCCCAGAGGGAATAAAGAGGAGCGAAAGGGGAGTGGGGTTTGCAGGAGACTCTTAGTTCAATTCATTTCGGTGAAGACCTGTTCCTGCATTCTTGCCAAGTATTGTCTGCTACAGCTGGCGTTTAGAAGATATCGGCCTGGCAACTCTCCAGACCTGACAAAGGTCTGTAATTGTGCAATATCTTGAAAGACGGTTTGCCAGGACTTTGCTGGAGGGGAATTCACTGTACGCTCAATAAAAGGGATTTTATCGGGACGAGGAGTCGGCTTTTGTGCTCCTGGGGAAGCCTATGTCATAACACTTCCATCCTTCCGAGGTGGGTAAAAGGAGGACTCAAAATTGTTGGGGCTACAGGCTGACTCTGTAAGCCACTTAGAGAGAGCTGTAAAGCACTGTAAAGTGGTATATAAGTCTAGGGGCTAGTGCTATTGCTATTCCCACCCCCCACCAAAAAAGGCTTACGAGGGAACCAGAAGGGTTCAAAGCCTTGGGCAGAAGGAGCAACGCCCAACCTGAGATTGAGTCGGAAAGTGGACCAGGGCAGGATGCGGACTCGGTGACCCATCATGGACATTTTGTGCAGCGTCGGTTGGCGGTTGAAAATGACGATGTCTCCGTCACACATGTGTCGCTCCACCTGGAAGAGAAGGCCAGCGGTTTGACAAGAGAGAGACAGAGAGGGGAGAAACCCACGCAAACCCAAGGCGAAGGGTTCTCCCCACTCCCCCCCAAAAAAACCCCAATCCTAATTCTACGCTTGCTTAGCTCAAGAGCAGTGGCGGGATTCAACAAATGGTTCGGTGACTAAAGGCAGGTCCGACTCTTCACTGGTACTACCGTTCGCATCAACTGCTCCATGCCGGTTGAATCCCACCCCTGCCCCAGAGGAAACTAAAGGACAACACAAGCTAACTGCCAAGATTTACCGGATGATATTTTTTTGGGGGGGGGGTGTCCTCCTTTAAAAAGGGGTGCGTACAGGTAGTTCTTGACTTACGACTACTTAGCAACTTTTCAAAGTTACAACAGCACTGAAAGAAGTGACTTACAACCGCTGCCCAGTTGGGACCATAGTAGCCCTATAGTCCCATGGTCAAAAATTTGGGTGCTTGACAATCCTGTATTTACAATGATTTCACCCTCCTGGGGGGGATTCCGGGATCCGCATTTGTGACCCTCCCGGCCAGTTCCAACCAGCGGGGTCAACGGGGCAAAGTTGGATTAGCTTTAACAACCGCGTGAGTCCACCCGCCATGATTCACTTCACCACTTGGCAGCCACCTGGCTGAGCCATAGATCCCGATCCCAATTGTGGCCGATCTACAGGTCGTCGTTGATAAGTCAGCCCCCCCCCCCCCTTCCCAGTTGTTAAGCGAATCTTGCTTCCCCTGTCAACTTTGTCAGATCGCAAGAGCGGATTCACGTGACCTCTGGACACGACAACAGTCGTAAGTATGAACCAGTTTCCGAGCCTCTGAATTTTGATGGCGTGATCACGGAAAGGTCATAACTGTGAAAAATGGTCATAAGCCTTGTGGTGCCCCAGCATGTAGCTTTATATACTGTGGTTGCCTTCTAGCCCCATCTAGTGGCCAGAGAGACAAACATGCCCCAAGTATATTGTTTGAAGCTGATCCCACCCATTTACCCATCCACCCACTCTCTCAAAACAAGTGCATGCTGGGAAGCCAGACTCCATTTCCTTTGACATTTCGGAGGAGAAAGAAACACAAGGAAGCGTCCATCTTAATCCGTGGCATGTGGTCATCCAAGAACCCACCCACATCCCACCCACAGAGTAGGGCTGGCAAGATTTAAATTGCTTGTATTTATTAATTGTTGTGGTCAGCAGGAACTCGATACTTCTTATCTGGTATTTGGTTCTCATTGTATGTATCCCTGTTTCCCCCCAGTTTCACCATATCCTGTTCTTCCAATAAAGTCTTCAGATCTACCCACACCGTCTGTTTTATTGGAGCCTATAGGTGCTTTTAGTTGCATGTTGAGCTTCGTACAGTAGGGATAGAACAAGCCCCTTTTTTTCAGCGCCGCTGTGACTTTGAACCGTCGCTAAACAGACTGTTGTAAAGCTTAGCGCTATCTGCGTAACATGTCCTGCAGTTCCACGCTACCCAAGCGAAGTTGGCAGGAAAGATAATCCGCCCTGCCCCCTTTTTAGATCAGTCTCGCCGTTTCCTAGGGTACCATTTCAGTTCGCCCCCACCTCACCCCACCTAAGAAACTGGGAGGGCCACTCTTCTGCCCCACTGGAACCAGTTCTACCCCCCCACAGACACACACACCCCTTTTCCAGCCAGACTGACCTTGTACCCAATCTGCAAGTGCAGGTCGCTGGACTTTGGGTGGAAGCGGAGATCAATCCTGTCTCCGTTGTGCCGGATGATGTACTTGGCTCCGGGATACTGACTGTTCCCTCTGCTCACCAGCTCCTGCAGCCTGAGGGGGGTTGGATGGAAGGGGGGTAGCCAAAAGGGTCAAAGAGATGGCCAGACCAGCAAGGCCTGGGTCACCAGGGAGGGGGGGGGGGGGTGCCAGCCCAGCCTCGGCCCTCACCTGTCAATGTTGAAAGGCGCCACGATCTCGGCGAAGGTCATGTTGGCAGCGATAGAGCGTGGCACGCCCACCTGGTCGATGGAGAGGTTGGGATCGGGCGTGATGACCGTCCGGGCGGAGAAATCCACCCGTTTGCCCATCAGGTTCCCTCGCACACGGCCTTCCTTCCCTTTCAGACGCTGTTTCAAGGACTTCAGAGGCCGGCCTGATTTTTGCATCGCCTGCAAGGAAGGCGGGTGGAGGGCAAAGCCAGAGCGGGCATCAGAGCCTCTGGCATGCAGATGTTAAAAACAAAAACAAAAACAGGACCCCGGACTTTGGTGAAAGGGGATCAACATGGCAGCGTGTGGGATTTTAGGGCCTCTCCCCCACCCTCTCTCTCTCTCTCTCGGTCTTCACAGCCCCTTCCTCAAAGGAGGGATCTCATCCCTGCATTCGGGGAACTTGACCCCCCATCGTCCCCCGTGGAAATCAGCTCGGCCCCCACTTTTGACACTCTTCCAAAAAAAGGCTCTAGACGTTTTGACGACGACAGGGGAGACCCCAGGGTGATAGGAAGGCCACCAAGCTGTCGGCGGGGAAGGGTTGGTTTGTGACTTTTGACTGGGTTGTGCAGTTTGCAAGCCACCCAGAGTTACCAGGAGTGAGTTGGGCAGCTCTACTAACGATTCTTTTAATAAATAACGCATTAAGGAAAACGCCTTCCTAATGTTGAAAACTCATCCGGAGGATCGACTCAGTTAGCAGCTTAAGATCTTCCTACCTAGACTGTTGCCCACGTAAGCTGGACCTTAAAAACTCGTGGACTTCAACTCCCAGGATTCCCCTGACAGCTCCTCCCCGCCCCTTTTGCTGAAGTCAAGATATATTACGTTGACCACATTTCCACTGTCTATTAAGGAAGTTACCCGATCCCCACCCCCCCAAAAAAAAGTGCAATAAAGGTAGTCTAGCCTCATTTCCTTCTGGTCCTATCCAGGCTGAATGCTGGTTAAACCCCTGCTGGCTGGGGAATTCTGGGAACTGAGCTCCTCCCGCCCTTTCAGTGCCGAGATAGAAATAGGCTGGCTTAGGCCAAGCTGGCATTTCCCCAATCTAGGGGTGTGTGGAACCTTAAACACTCAAAAGAGCCATTTGGACCAGTTTCCCACAGAAAACAACACACTGGGAGCCACAAAAGCTGGGTTGGTCGTGGCCAACTCCCTTCTAGTCACATGATCTGCCCCAGCCACGCCTACCCGGGTTTTGTGGCTTCCAGGTGTTTTCCGTGGGAAGTGGGTCTCTCTCCCATTTCTCAGGCTGGGTGAGGAGTGACTGGAAGGGGAGGGCGAGGGGCGGGGCCAGACCAGCAGTCGGATCACCCAACAGCGGCAGAGGGCCCAAAGAGGATCCAGAGCCGGGGGTTGCTGACCCACGCTCCAATCCAATGCCTTCCAGACGGGTTAGGGCTACAATCCCGAGAGGGCCACACGCTGGCTGGGGGATGCTGGGAACCCACCCATCTTCCAGGGGTCGTGATGGAGAAGCCGTGTTCTAGAGTATGGGCACCGGGGTATTTTGGGAGGGGGAGGAGGAAACCTCCTTGGGGCTGTTCCTGCCCACACTCTTCAGGCACTTACCGGGGCAGCCCGGGCAGTTCATTGTCCACCATGGTGGCCACGTGGAACTGGAGGAGTTTGACATCTTCCGCGATGACGTGAGCGGCCGCCCCGTTCTGCTCGTTCCGCCACAACTGGTTGTTGATTTTGACAATGTCGGCCAGCTTGTGGAGTCAAGTCATCCTGGAGGGGGAAGGAGGGAAGGGGCTGGGGTCAGCGTCTGGCAGCCCTAGGTGACAGTGCCGAAACGCTACTGGTTCGGCCTGGCTTCACCGAACCCAGCGAGTCCCCCCGGGAGCTTGGAGGGATGCTAAGCCAGTCTCCAGGCCTGCTGCGAATTGGCGGCACCGGGTCTGGGTTCAAATCAAAGCCCCCCTCCACCTCTTTGAGCTGCCCCACAGCCACCCTGATTCCTGGCCGAGCCTTGCATGACGACGGCCGGTCTGACGGACAGCGGAGGGACGGGGAGCACGGTGCATATCATCCACTCCGGCCGGGCGTATTTGGGGTCCATGCCCAGGATGAAACATTCCTCGCCCGAGATCCGCTTGAAGATTTCGTGGACCCGTTCAGGGCTGAGCAGGATCTTCTTCTCTTGAGAGTCCTCGTTCACGTGCTTCCACTCGGCGTACAGCTCCAGGCCCGAGCGGCGAATCCTCGGCTGGTAGCGCCCGCAGCCCCCGTGGCCCTTGAGGGAAGGGAGAAGTCGTCACTGGGGTGGGTGGGGGACCCGAAAGGAAACCCTGGCGCAAAAGAGCCTCTCTGGGACATTCGTTTTTTTCATCCTACCCTTGTTTAAAAAATAACTCAAGATGGTGGACGAACCTAATACTCAATACTTCCTCCTATTTTCCCCAGTTTGGTCCAATGGTGAAGGCACCAGGCTAGAAACTGGGAGATGGTGAGTTCTAGTCCCGACTTAGCCATAAAAGCTGCTTGGGGAGACGACGAGTTCTCGACGACGATTGATTGGGCCAATCAACAGGAGACGACGAGTTCTAGTCCGGCCTTAGGCAGAAAAGGTGGCTGGGCGACTTTGTGTCAATCTCTAGGAGAGGGTGAGTTCTAGTCCCGCCTTAGGCAGAAAAGCTGGCTGGGTGACCAACAACCAGGAGAATGGGAGTTCTAGTCCGGCCTTAGGCGTGAAAAGCCAGTTGGGCGACTTTGTGTCAATCTCTAGGAGATGGTGAGTTCTAGTCCCGCCTTAGGCATGAAAGCTGGCTGGGCGACTTTGTGTCAATCACTAGGAGACGGTGAGTTCTAGTCCCGCCTTAGGCATGAAAGGTGTGGCTTGGTGACTTTGGGCCAATCAGCAAACGATGGTGAGTTTTAGTTCAACCTTAGCTACGAAAACTATTTGTGTAACTTTGGCCAGTCCGTCTCTTTCAGCCCAAGCCACCCTCAAAGGGATGTTGTTGTGGGGAAAATAAAAGGAGGGAGGAGGATTAGGCCTGTGCGCTGCTTTGAGTTGTTTATAATACGGTCAAAATAAAATAAAAACCTAAAAACAAAAGGCAGCCGGAGAGCCTTCAGTGCAGAACTGAAATCTATCCCAATGGCCATGATCTACTCTCCTGAAATTTGCATTTTCACTCGAGACAATATTTCTCTAGTTTTCTTCTTTTTTCTTCTATTTTCACTGAATAGTCTTTAAGGGTTAGGCAAAAGAACATTAGCAAACCAATGTGTGACCGAGCTGAAATTCACTTACCTATTACCCAATTTTGTGTGTGTGTGTGTGTGTGTTTTGTATGTTACCACAACATTTCTTTTTCTGTTTCAACAGGAAACCCCAATCAAGCTGGGTAGACTTGAGGCAGAATTCAGACCCAATTAATTTATAAAAAGCTCTTTTAGCCTAAGAGCCTTTCTGGGACCTCTTTGTTTATCTTAAATGGGCATCCATTACATTAATTCAGAAGAAAACTCAGGCACACAATCAGCAGAATTGCCCCTGGGTGACCTGCGAAGGGAATATTGATGGGGGAAAAATTAAAAAGACGCTGTTAATGGGGAGTTTTGTTCTTCCTTCTGAATTGACAAGTACGGAGCATCCGTTTTTGTTTTGTTTTTTTCAAATTGGAAATTGCAAGTGAGGCACGCGCGCACGCTTTGATCAAATTGCCCTTGGAAGATTAGCGGGTTAAAACTATCACCAGGTGTTAACGTCTGTGCATTAATTTCCCCGGTGGAAATTCAGACCTTGGGAAAGGGAACAGCTGTTTTCCCGGGCAACAGGCAGACGGAATCGGAGACTGTAATTTCTGGTTGAGACTTGACTGACAAATATTGATATTTTTGTACTTATTATCAAGGGGAAAAGGTTCCCAGTCTAATAATTAAACTTCAGTACGGGCTCCAGAAATGGCAACCGCTACACATAAACCATGCCAAAGCTGAAAATCAGAGTGAATCAATTTAATGTTTGGTCAAACGAAACAAAAAAAAAAAAAGGTGAAAGATGGCTGAGTGACTTTGGGCCAATCACCAGGAGAGGTTGGGAGTTCTAGTCCCACCTTAGGCAGGAAAGCCAGCTGGGTGACCTGGAATCAGTTCTTCTATCTCAGCCCAGCTCACCTCACAGGGCTATTGCTGTGAGGAAAATAAGAGGAGGAAAGTATGCTGGATATATTTGCTGCCTTGAGTCATTTGTGGGGTATAAATAAATAACCAGGCAGTGATTTTCAGGCTAGATTAGGAAAAAGTTGATTGAAAGAAGGATCAAAAGAATTCTAGGGCCAGCCAGTATCAACAGAAGATATTCCTTGCTAAGTCAAGGATGTTCTGCCACAAAAGGATACAAACAAAGAGTGGTCCAAGTATTTTGCACTAAAAGTTCAGAGAAGAGCAACTAAGAGGATTAAAGGCCTGGAGACTAAGGCCGTACGAAGAATGGCTGCAGAGGTTTTGGGTCTGGCTAGTCAAGAAAAAAAAGAATTAGGGGTGACAGGATAGCAATATTTCAGAATTTAAGGGGCTGCCACGAAGAAGAGGGGAAGGGTTTCCACTTATTTTTCAAAGCACCAGAAGGCAGGACAAGAAACAATGGGTGGAAACTAATTGGAGAGAGAGAAGCAACCTAGAACTAAGGAAAACATTCCTAAGCTATCATTAAAGGTTGTACCTTATAATTCTTGATGAATGTACCTTTTCTTTTTATGTACGCCGACAGCATAGGCCCTAAGAAAAATTCCTCGTGTGTCCAATCATTACTTGGCCAATAAAGAATTCATTCATTCATTCACTGAAGGACCCCAAACCCTGCAAAAGGTTTTCAAACTGAACGGGGGAAACTCCTGAGCCAAGACCAAGAAGTGAGGGATTGGGAAGGGGGAAGAGGAGGGTTGGCTAAACCAGCTTCCCTTCCCCACCAAGTTGGGGCTTCTCACCTTTTCCTTGGTGAGGTCCTCGTCGCCTTCAGGCTGCTCCACCCCAAATTTGTTATCCATCTCCTCTCCTCCCTCACAGATGTTCTTCCCTTTGCAGAGATCGTAGACATAGGTTAACCGCTTCTTTGGCTGGCCTTTGGATTTGGTCAAGATAACCTTGATCTTCGGATTGTTCTGCCAGGGAAAGGAGGGAAAACGTACAGGAAACGATGCCCACGGCTTCGCAAGGCAGGACCAGGGAGGGCACGGAATGCCAGTAGTCTTTGCCTTTATTTAACGTTTCCCCGAAAATAAGACCTACCCTGAAAGTAAGTCCTAACTTGATTTTTTTTTTTTTTACACGTGCACCCAATGTAAGCCTTGCCCCCAAAATAAGCCCTAATTAAGATCCCACCTACTCCAGAGTGGACAGGTAAAAATTAAGCTAGGGTGGGAATGGGGAATGGCTGGAGCTGCCCTACTTCTTACCTTCGGACAGGTGTAGCCAGGCCTCGCACCCCTCAACACCTGCCTTGCCGGCCTATTTCTTCTGCAGCCAGCAAGGCTTTGCTGAAGGCCTCTGGAGCTGATGACTCTGGATTGATCCAAAGTTATCAGCTATTTTTGTCTGCCAAGGCCTTCAGGAAAACCTTGCCGGCCGCGGAAGTTCCTGAAGGCCTCGGGCAGCCAAAAGGAGTCTGAAGGCGATGTGAGCAAGTGAGGTTGGTGGAGGACATTCCCCGAAAATAAGGCCTGGTGCCTTTTTGGGTGGTTAAAAAAAAAAACGAAGACAGGATCTTATTTTTGGGAAAACATGGTATTTTTAAAATTTATTGGTCGCCCTTCTTATAAGAAGGTAACTCTGATAGTTTGACTTACAACCTTAAATCTACAATCTTAAAAAGATGACTAAATATACCAAACTGAAAAGACATAAATAAAATACAGGGGTCCTTGATTGACTCAGAACAGTTCGTTTAGCGATCAAAGTTACAACAGCACTTACAAAAAATAACTTTAGGGCAGTTTTTGCAACCGTGGCAATTGACTCGCATTTATGACGGTCATAGCATCCCTGGGGGATCACATGATCCCCTTTTGCAACCTTCCAAGAAGCAGAGTCCCCAGGGAAGCCCTTAACAACCGTGTGAGTAACTGAACTGCAGGGATTCACTTAACAACAGTGGCAAGTGAGGTCATAAAACGGGGCTTAAAGCTCACTTAAATCAATGTCTCGCTTAGCCACGGAAACGTTGGGCTGAACTGTGGTCGCAAGAGCTAAAAATCCCGACTTCAACCTTTTCGCTCGGGGTTCGGGTGCCATGTTGGGGAAGAGGAGGTGCCTCGTTACTCACCGAGTCAACCAGCAGTTTGGAGCAAAAGAAACAAACGCACCGAAGGACTTTCATGGTTTTTCCTAAAAAGCCGACATGGAAGACCGGCTTGGCCAGTTCAATGTGGCCAAAATGGCCGGGACATTCGGTCATGTTGCCTGCGGAGAGAAACAGGAGGCAGTGATCATAATCACCTTTGAACAACCCCATAATCCCTTGCAGGGGTGGAGCCTGGGAAACTAGAGCTAGCAAAGAGTTTACTGGCTGGATGCCCTTCCTGTTGCCAACGCGGAGCTTTGTTCGGCAGATACATTCTCATCGGGCCCAGAGAGAGAGAAAAATCTGCCTCCACCTAGGATCGAACCCACAGCCTCCTGATTGTGAGGAGAGAGCTCCAACGCACCCCACCGCTCTCAAACAGGAGGCGGTGATGTCCCCGGCCATATTGGCCCACCGCCCAGATGGGGGCAAGTCGGGGGTCCTCACCTGCGCACGTCTGGCACCGCCCAGTCCTTTCGATGACCCCCTGGCGAGGATCCATCAGCCCTCCGAGTTTGGGGCGACCACCTTCCGTGGTCTCTGGGTACTTGATGCCCGTTTCGATCACCGACATCCGTTTCTAGAAATTGCAAGCAAAGAGCGGGTGAGTGCCGGGTGCCGGGAAGGATGGGCCTCTGGTTAAAAAATGTGAACGTGCCACAAAATAGTGGCAACTCCAAAGAGCCAGAGAGGAAATTAATACTTTGGGGGAGAGACTACAAGTGAAAAGACGGAATGTGTTTATTTAGGTTGGCCTAGTGGTTAAGGAAGCAGGCTAAAAACTGGGAGACTGGGAGTTCTAGTCCTGCCTCAGGCATCAAAGCCAGCTAGCTGGGTGACTTAGGGACAATCGCCACCAGGCGATAAAAGAGTTTTCTAGTCCTAGAATTGTATTTGCACAAAACTGGAAAAGTGAAGAGATTCCTACGGATGAAAATGTGATTAGGAAAATATTAGAATGTGCAGAAATGAATAGATTAACCCTTGCAATTAAGGAGAAAGAACAAACTGAATATTAGACGACATGGGAATTATTTTATCGATTAGAAAACCGGAAGCTAGAAATAAAAGCAGTGAAATATAGAAAGTATGTCACAACAAAAATATATACAGTATGATGACTGTTATTGATACGATTAGGTTTACTATGCTTATTATGTTATTAGAAGACATGTTAAGAGGAAGAAATGAATAAGTTTGTTATATATATTATTGTAAGATTAGAAAATTAATACCAATACAATGTGCACTGTGGTAACTTTTGATTGCTATTGCAAAGATATTTGTATCTAGACACACTGTTTAATGGAAGATGGAATGTTTATATTAAAAAAAAATTTTTTTAAAGAGTTTTCTAGTCCTGCCTTAGGCATGAAAGCTACCTGGGTGACTTTAGGTCAATCACCAGGTGAGGGAGAGTTATAATCCCACCTTAGCCACGGAAGCCACCTGGTTGGCTTTGAGCCAGCCCCTCTCTCTCTCATCCCAACCCACTTCCCAGTGTTGTTGTGGGGAAAATGGGAGGGAAATGTGTTGGATATAGTTGCCATATCTTATTTATATAGAAATAAAAAGGTAGCTTATAAATAAAATAAAAATAGTTAAATAAAATCTGATTACTCATCGCTTTTAAACCAGATTTACTGCCAAAGGGATTACTAGGGAGCCTCAATAAAAAAGATTTTTCAAATGGTCACAACCCACATGTTTAACAAGATGATACAAACTGTCACAACTCTGGTTTAACAAGATATTTTGCTAACTGGAGAGGGAAAAACAATTGATCCACATCATTGGCAGATAGATATTTGACAATCTCAGCTACCCCACACACAGGACGGGGCTTTTGGGAAAAAAAGAGAAGGGGAACTTGAAAATCTGATTTGGCAGAATTTTGGACAAAAAGGACTTAAGGATTGAACAAAACAAAGCCTTGGAAGCAGTACTGAGGAATTAAAAAAAGTTGGTGGACTGAACTTTGTTTAATTATTAAATTTATATGCTGCCCATCTCACTGTTGCAGTGACTTTGGGCACTTACAATGTAACAAAAAAGTAAACACAAAACTATACAAAATGAAGGGGATTCCATAATAAGAAAACAAGCTTGTAGCTGCTGAGTAACTATGGGCCAGTTCCCCCCACCTCATCAACCCAGACTACCTCACAGGGTCGTTGTTGTAGGGAAAAGGATTAGGAATAATCCCTGCTTTGAGTGACTTATAAAGTAATAGAGGCAGAATAAAAATTCAGTAAACCAATCTGAAGTTCCAAGCAAGCAAACTCTTTGAAGATTGCCACGGCTGCCAACTTGCCCGCCCAATTACTCTGAGACAAACGGCATATAAAATAATTTTGATATTTTGGACTAACACACAATTGGAAGGACACAATTGAAGTTGGTGGCAGAAGCCTTTAAATGGCAGAATTAGGCAAGGATCACCCTTGGCCCTGATCTTTATCAAGCCCCACTCTTTTAAAAGTCAGGATTAAAAGAAATGGGGATTGGGGGCAGAGAGCAAGAGAGACCCCAATCCAGAGTGAAACCATTTCTCAAAGGAAGGCCACTGACACCAGATACTTGGTTTGGAAAGAGCCATTTGCACTTGGAAAAACTGCAATCTTCCCAAAAGTGAGAGGAGGAGGGCATTTGGGAGAATGGGGTGGTCACAGCCCCCCCTCTAAGTAACTCAGGATTCCCCCCTCCAAAATGCATTTTTGTTTTTTGCAAAGGATTTACACTTACCAAAAAAAACTTGCAAAGGGGGGGGGAAAGGGCAGGGAGCTGCTCGGGAGAGTTGTTGGAGTCATCAAAAACCCCTAAAAAATCCAAGGCACCCCCCTCCTCAAATTACGATGCAAAGCACAAAGTTTTTTTAAAAAAAACATTTTTTTCTTTTTGCAAAGAGGCATTGGGTACTTGCAAAGCCCCCGCTAAAAAAGGAGGCACTTGAGAAAGTGGGGTCCAATAACGCCTAATTAACTGAAGACCATTCACCCCATATTTTTCCTTGCAAAGAAGCACTGACACTTGTTGCAAAAAACTTGCAAACTGCCTCAGTTTGCAAGTTTTTTGGGGGTGGGGGGGGAGGCTTGCGAAGCATTTGGAACTTGCAAAAACTTGCAAAGCCCCCAGAAAGAAGGGAAGGGGGCGCCTGAAAAAGTGGTGGGGGTCGAAGAACCCCCTAAGTTAACTGAAGACCTTTCCTCCCCATTTTTCTTTGCAAAGAAGCACCGACACTTGTTCCAAAAAAACTTGCAAACGGCCCCGAGGAGGAGCGGGTTGCAAAGAGGCATTTGGCACTTGCAAAACCCCCAGAAAGATGGGGCGCTTGAGAAAGTGGTGGTGTTGGAGAACAACCCCCCAAGTTAACTGAAGACCCTTCCCCCTCCTTTTTATCTTTTCTTGCAAAGAAGCACTGACAAACTTGCAAACTGTGCACACACCCGCAAGAAAGACGGGGAGGGGCTGCTTAGGACAGTCTGATGGGGGGGTGTCACAGAAACCACCCTAAGCAGCCCAAGACCCCCCCTCCTCCCCAAATTCCGGTGGAAAAGCAAATTTTGGATACCCCAAACCCACACCACCTACCCGCCGCCACCCTAAACGTTGGGCCACCCACCATCTCATCCGGGCTGAGGATGCCGAATTGCACGCGCTTGATAGTGCGCAGCGGGCACGCGCTGTCCCCGGAGGGCGCGCCCCCGTGCATCTTGGCGGCCCCCTTTTTCCCCCTCGCGTCCGCCGCCGCTTTTTTTTTTTTTTTCCTTTTCCTGGAGTCACGTGACGCTGCTGCTCCTGCTGCTGCTGCTGCTGCTCTGCCTCCGCCTTAGTCCGTCACCAGCCCGGAAGAAGCCACAGCAGCCGCTGCCGGCCCTTCCCCCAACACTCCGGGTTCGTTTGTTTTTGTTTTACGCCGCTGTCCGAAACTCTGTCCCCCGGGGAAGCGTCCGGCTTCTCGCAATGCCGTCGGGAAAAGAGAATCGACGCGCCAAAATACGAATTTGCCCCGCCACGCGACCACGTCCAGCCGCTTCCTCCCTCCCTCCTGTCCTCCCCCTCCGCGCTCTTCGGCGCGACTGAGCGAACTGGCGCCGTCGCCGCCTTTATATAGCCTAGCTCCTCCCAACACGGGGCTACAGGAGTACTACGGCAAGGGCGAGGACGCCGAAAGGGGCGGGGCTGCGTCTGCGTCGTCTCCGAACGAGAGGGGGCGTGGCTAGGACCCGAGGGAAAACAAGAAGGAGAGGTGGCGCCGGGGAAGGAGGAAAGATCGAACCAAGTGTAAGGGGGGGGGAGAGAAGAAAATGTACATTAATGATAGAAATATAATTTAGACTTTCGTGCAATTTTATTTTTGGGGCGATCCAACTGGATCCTTCTCGGTTTGCGTAACTTTCAGCCCAGTCATGCTGTTTAATTTTGATTTTTTTGTAAACGCCTATTGAGCAGAGATCCGAAATGTGCATAAGGCCACTTGGACTAGAAAAGTAATTAGGTTATTTGAAAAGCTCGGATAAAATGTTACTTGGCGTGCTTGCTAGAATTACTTGGGGGTTTTCAAATAAACTATTTTCAGTAATGCAATGGAAGCAATTTTTTTTGCAAAGTTAGAAATAACGAATCAAAAACATTCAATAACCTTGTCATAAGGACAATTTCTTTAATTATTCTGCTCCCCCCCCTTTTGCTAATGGTACAGTCCTTACTGAAGAAGTCTCCTTTCCCGAAGATTTCCGACGCACCTCATTGACTATTCATGATTGCGAAAGGCGGGGAAACAAAGCCGCTCCTTGAGAGCAGGGGGTGTGTCCCCCCATGCCGAACTTTACCGAAAAGGGCCGAAGTGGCCCCGAGGGTGGAGAGTCGGTTGCCTCACAGAGCCAGCTTTTGTCGAGCGCGAAGTCGAGGCGGATGGAACGCTCCGAGCAGCGGCCTGCAAGGCCTCGCGCTCGCGTGATTCTCTTGGCCACGGAGAGGCGCTCGCTCGCCCGGCCACTCCGTTTGGGAAAGCGCGCTGCTTCGGGGCCTACTTCCACAACTGACTCGGGCCTTGGCGGAAAGGCTCCCTAGAGCCTCTTTGGGGGTACGGAGGGCTGAAATTTAGCGGAATTACGGGGAGGCCGGAACGGGTGAATTAACCTACCAGAGGACGATTTATTTGCGAAGGGGCGACTTGGGGGGAGTCAGGGCGTTGCTGCTATGGAGGGGTGAGTGGGCTTCTGAGAGGAAGGGCGAGGGAACTCCGTCCTGAGGTAAAAATTAAAGGGTGCTGTCTGAGGAAAGCCTGAGGGGAGTGGATTTGAGGGGGCAGGGAGGACGTAAATTATGAGGAACCTTCAAATATGGTGCTGGGGGGGGGAGGGGAGGCGATCTGCGGGGCTCCTGCGGGCATGAGGTGTGAGGGAGAACAAATTTGGAGGAAATGGAGACACGTGAGGGGAGGTAATAAGAGGTTGGGGGGCAGGAAGGGAGACTGAGGGCTCAATGTGTGGGGAGGGGGAGATTAGAGGGGCCCTTTTTGGCCTGGGGTGCCAGATTGAGGGGTGCCTAGGTCAAAAAAGGGGGTGCCCCCCGTCCTACGGGCCAGGCTTTCCACCATAGGGCTCTTTAACGGGGCTGCTTTTTAGGCCTGTTTTCAACCCCAACGCAATAAAATCTGGATGAGGAGAAAAGCAAAATATATACATTTTACTTTTGTATTTTGTAACCAATGCTTTCCCCCCACCCACCCCGTTTTGTTCCTGCTTTCTTTCCCTTTCCTGGCGATCTTTTGTCTTCCTTTGTCTTTTTACAGGATTATAATCCTAATAATGATGAAAAAATGGTGGAGGGAGAAATTAAAAAATATATATTTTATATTTTTATAGCGCTGAAAAAAGTGGGAAGCCAATGCATGTTGTTTTTCCTCTTCCCTCCTCGCTTCTTCCTCTTTCTTTCCCTGATGTCTTTATTTTTATGTGTATTTTACAGGATTAGAATCTCAATAAATGAATCTATTAAAAAAAAAAAAAGCAAAAAAAAAAGCTGGAAAGGGGAGTTAAATAAATTGCCAGAAGTTCTCTCTGTGTGTGTCTTTGTCTACAAATAACCATTTTTAAAACTAGACATATCAATCTATCTTTGTTTTATTCTATTATTTTGCTTTCGTTTAAACTTCCCCTTTATTTTTTTTAAGGTTGGGAGCTGCCTAAAGTAGTCCTATGGTGAGATTAGCGGCAAATATTTATTAATAAAATTTATTAGCTCCCCATCTTACCATAGGGTCACTTTGGGAAGCTTATAGTCATAAAAATGTACATGGACCTTAAAACATAAATTGGAACTAAACATTAAAATCTTAAGGACATGTGGGTGGAATTGGGATCTGTTAATAACACCTCCACTGTACTATTATTAAATTTAATAATTCACTGACCCTTTAATTTCTCAATTTAAATACAGGTAGTCCTTGGCTTATCACCACAATTGAGCCCCAAAATTCATTTGTTAAGTGAGATTAACTCATTTTACGACCTTCCTTGCCACAGTTGTTATGTGAATCACTGCAGTTGATAAGTTAATAACCTGATTGTTAAGTGAATCTCACTTTCCCCATTGACTTTCCTTGTCAGGTTGCAAAAGTTGTCAAGCATCTGAATTTTGGTCGCATGACCATGGGAATGTAACTCTGAAAAACGGCCATAAGTGTGAAAAACGGCATTTTTCAGTGCCGTTGTAACTTTGAAAGGTCACTAAACGAACTCTTGTAAGTGGAGGACTCCCTGTAGTGGCATAGCAATTTTTTTTTTTTTTTGAGGATTTTTGGCAGAAGGAGAATGAATTGGGATATGCCAAAAATGGGATATTCAGGAAAAGAGAAAAAGAATCTGAAAGGATCTTGATAGTCCAAGAGACGGATGGAAAAATCAAAATAAGATATTGTCGGTACACTCGGGCCGATGTTTGCATTCCTAGCACTGGCTTCTGTTTTTAGCAAAAGTCTGAAGGAGAATGATAAGACAATGCACAGATAAAATATATGCAACACCTTCAAAATCTGGGGGGAAAAAATTGACTGGCAGGCTTTTGGGAGGGAAGAAACAACCGCTCCGCATGACATACAAACATGGAACTGCTATGCTAAACTCATGTGGTTGGTCTGATTTTTGGTGTTGTGTGAATGCAGGTTGTTGTGATTTGTTAAATTACATGCCTCTCATCATCTTCAAGCAACTCTGCACTGCTTCTGATGTCATAAATATAAGACAATCAAAAGGTTAAACCATTGGATGTTAAAAGTTTAATCGGTTTTCTAATGTTTTATTTATGCCTGGATCCTGTATATGAGGGGGTCCTTGTTGCTCTCTGAGCTTGGTGGTTTTGTTGCATATGTTTTTGTTCAAACTGATCATGTCATTACAGTGAGCACTGATGATGTTACCTAGTTGGGTCATGAAATGTCTGCAAGAAAACCAAGACCATAGAGTACCAAGGAGCTCTCATTTCAACCCTGAGCTACAAATGTTCTTTCTCAGTAATCCTGTTTATTTCTGACTTTCTGTCCACCTCAGCAGAAAGGCAGAATCTGTTACTTAGGATTAAACCTAGTTCAGAAGTCACAGGAATTCCAGAAGATGTTTTAACACCTGGGAAGCAGTGGTGATGTACCTCTGGATTGTCACCAAGGCTACGCAGATTGCAGCTGTGAAATTGCAAAGAAGAATCTGAATTAAGGGCATTTTTGCTCATCTATTTCAAGTAACTAGGATCTGCAGTGTGTAAAAACCATTTTTCCCCCAGAATCTGGGATCCAAACAGCAAGTACGCCAACTGTGATTGCAACTCTAAACTGCATTTTAAAATGCCATAAATATTTATTGGTGTCACCAGCTCACCATCAGTTCCTAGAGAAGCTATTAACCATCTTAATTGCATTAGATTTGTGTAGAATGGCACACATAGCTTTGATTCCATGTTTATCAAAGGATTCTGGGAACTGGAGTCCACACATCTTAAACAGTGGCTTCTCTTTGAAAAACATTTAGACCAGGGGTATCTAACCTTGGCAGCCTTAAAGGTGTGGGCTTTGACTCCTAGAATTCCCCGTCCATCTGGCTGGGGAATTCTGGGAGTTGAAGTCCACAAGTCTTAAAATTGTTAAGGTTGGACACCCCAGATTTAAAAAAAAGAATAGAATATTTCCTTGATATATCATGTTCCACTGGCTTTTGAAAGCAGTTAATCGTTTAACTAAGCCAGACCATGAACGAGGGGAAAATCTTATTAAAGCAATATTTTTGGTGCAATTACAAGCTTTTGAGTCTCAAAAAAGACAGTGAAAAATGCAAAATAAAGATTTTTTTAAAAAATACAGGGTCATCCTTAAGGCCGCAACGGGGAACCAGAATTTCTGTTTGCTAAACGAGGTTGTTCAGTGAGTCCCACCTAATTTTACGACCTTTCTTTGTTAGGGTTGTGAACCACTGCAGTTGCTAAGTGAATCAAGGGGTCACTAAGCGAATTGGGCTTCCTTCTCTCCCCCCTCCCTCCCAAAAATCTTCACAATCTGGGAAGGTTGCGAATGGCGAACCCCATGATGGGGGTTACATACCAGTTGCTTGAATTTTGATCACACGAGATGTGGCAATGGTTGTAAATGCAAGGACCCGACATAAATTTCTTCCCAGTGCTGTGATAACTGGTCACTAAACGGAACGGTTGTAAGTTGAGGACTACCTATGCCTGGAGAGTCCCTTCTCCCCCTTTTATCATTTTGAGCAGGGTATTCATTCGTTGCTGCAAACAGCTTGGCTGCAAAAGTTCTGCATTGGGGAAAAAACTGAATCATGGATTATAAATTACATTCTGTAGGGAGGCCGGAAACCAGGAGAGGAGAGTTCTAGTTCTGCCTTAGACACAAACCCAGCTGAAGGACCCTGAGCCAGTCCCTTGCTCTCCGCTCTAATAGGAGCAACTCCCTGGACCAAGGAAGTAATAAAGAGTCGGAAGGGACCAACCCTATAATCTCAGGCAACGGGCTGCCCAGTGATGGAGCACCCACAAGTTCTGGTGGCAAGCAGTTCCACGGGTTGATTATCACTGTCAGGAAATTCCTCCTTAATTCCAGGTTGCTTCTCTCCCGGATTAGCTATCCTGTCCCCCATCTCCAGCCAGACTACACCAAACTCAAAATGGAGAGACCAATGCAGGAAGTGGCCCGAGAATCAGAATATTTATAAAAGCCCGGAAGTTGCCAAAAAGGCAGCCAAGGCAGGGGGGGAAAAAAGAAGCCCCAAAGCAGGCCAGCCTGGGAGCTGCCGGAGCCTGCGTGTTTGAAGGGCGTGAGGATCGTGCCGAGAAAGACCCGTGCTTTGGGGTTTTGTTTTTTTTTTTAAAGCAGGGGGCCGGGCTGGTGACGTGGTTCCTTCGGGGCTCCTGCCGCTGCTCTGGGCCCCCGCTAGAGGGCGCGAGGCGCTCGCGGGGCCTTTCGCTGGCTGGCTCTCTCGCTCGCGGCCATTCCACCCAGGCTGGGATGCCTGCCAGCCAGCTAAGCTCGGTCCTTCCAGGCTGCAAATGGCCGCTTAAAGGAGGCAGGCGGCCATATTCTGCGAGCGGGTGCCGAGGAGGGATCAACGGCCAACGATTGCAAGCAAGTCCCGGAAGGCTCTGAAACGCTGCGGATTTGAATCCGAACAAGAACCGGAAGGGTGTTTTAAGAGGTCTTCTAGTCCAGCCGCCCCCGCCTGCTTCCATACCACTTCACGCAAGCGTCTTTTCTGAAACGCCTCCAGCCTTGGAGCCTGCCTACCCACAACTTCTGGTGACAAGCTGTTCCACTGGTTAATAGTCCTCACTTGGCTAGGAAGTTTCTCCAGGTTCGGAATTCAGCAGGATTGGAACTCGGTCCAAGGCGCTTGCCTTCTTGCAATCACCCTTCCTCTCTTTGCAACCTCCCCCCAGGTCCAAAATCTCTTTCTTCCTTGCAAGACTCCACCTCCATTGTAGAATAGGAATAGAATGGAATATAGAATAGAATAGAATATATAATAGCATATATAATCTTCTTTTTCTATCATATCTCTATAAAATCGGAAGACCCCTCACGCATCATCACAAAATCTCCACAATCGTAAAGCCTACAAATTTGAAATTTGGCCCATATGTTCCTCTTGGCTTCTAGGTGCTCACTAATTTAGAGCATTTATTATTATTATTTATCATTTATTAGTGCATTTATATTATTATTGTTGTTGTTATTATTATTAACGGGCTCTGATGCTAAGGAGTTCCCTTCCACACCTGGAAAGAAATTTCTTCCAAAGGCAAAACACAAGCAGAGGAGTCTCAGTTTCAGAGCCCCAAGCAGCTTTAGTACAGAACAGTTGAGCTAAGCCACGCCCAAGGCTCCTTGCTGCCTCCTCCTTGCTCACATGGCAAATACTCTTTCAGTTTCCACACAGCCCTCAACTATCTCACCCACTGACAGGACGCTAGCCAGATGAATACCGATGGATGCTGGTAGGCCGAGGCAGAATTTTTCCCTCTTATTTCCCTCCCCCAAAACTAAGCCCCACCTCATAGTTTCGTAGCGGGTATCAAAGCAGAGTAGAATAGAACAGAACAGCTGGAAGGAACCTTGGAGGTCTTCTAGTCCAACCCCGTGCCCAGTCAGCAAACTCTACACCACTTCAGACAAATGGTTTTCCAATCTCTTCTTAGAAACTTCCAGTGTTGGAGCATCCACAACTTCTGGGGGGCGGGGGTCCCCAAAGGACCTTTTCCACCCCACCCCCGCCATCATCTCCCCTTCCCCAGCAAGCTCCGCCTTCCGATTTGGAAATCGATAAGTATCCATGCCATCTGGCTGCGTCTCCAGCCTGGAAGTGCCTCTTGATTACATTTGCATGTTAATTAGCTGTTCTGGATGCCAGGCCCCTCCCTCTTCCCCCTCCCCTCCTTGCCCCCTCCCTCCCCCTTCTCCTCTCCCTCTCCTCTTTCCCAACCAGCCCCAAATCCATTTCTCGAGTTTCTTTCCTGCACGGGACCGAGGGCGGGTTCCTTCCAGGCGGGAGGGACGCCAACCTGGCCAACTTTCTAGTCCTCATGAAGGAGAGCTCCCCCTGATTGAGAGGACGCTTTGGGGAAGGGAAGTGGGGGAGGGAGGGAGGGGGGAAGGGAAGGCTGCCTCTTGTTGTTTCTGAAATCTCAACCGGCCCCCGGGGGGCCGCTGAGTCACAACTCTGGAATTTAGCAAAATAACCAGCCCTTTGCGGTAGACGCCGCTGCCGGCCAGAGAGAAGGATGGCTTGGAAAAGGAACCGACCTGCCAGGAATTGGGAAATTCGGGGTGGGGTGGGGGAAATAACCGTTGATGCATCAGGTTCCTTTGGCAGACCTGAGAAAAGAAAAAAAGAAAGAAAAACCAATTTTGGAGCTGCGAAAAGACGGAAAAAGTTCCCGGTGTCATCTCTGAAATGATGCTGCTTTGGCTCTTTAAAAGGAGAAGGGCTGGTTTACAATCTGCGAGAAATTCCATTTTCGTGTCCATTCGTGGGCCGGGCGCCATACCGTAACCTCCTCTCTTCCTTCTTTTTCTAATGCACTAACTCGATCCCCGTGCTTCGCTACGAAAGTATGTGGTTGGGCTTAGTTTTGGGGGAGGAAAATAAGGGGGGTGGGTGGGAATTCTGCCTCTGCCTACCGACATCCATCAGTATTCATCTGGCTGGCATCCTGTCAGCGTGGGAGAGAGTTGAGAGCTGTTTGGAAACTGAAAGAGTATTTGCTGTGTGAACGAGGAGACAGCAAGGAGCCTGCGTGTGACTTAGCTCAACTGTTCTGTAACTAAAGCTGTTTGGTGCTCTGAAACTGAGACTCCTCTGCTTGTGTTTTGCATTTGGACGATATTTCTTCCCAGGTGAGGAGGGGGAGTAGAACTCCTTAGCATCAGAGCATGTTAATAATAATAATAATAATAATAATAATAATAATAATAATAATAATAATGGAAATACCCTAAATGCTCCGATGGTCATTTGGAAAAATCCCTTCTTAGGGAGCCCTAGAAGCCAAGAGGAACAGACGTGCCCAATTTCAAGTTTGTAGGCTTTATGATTCTGAAGATTTTGTGATCATGCATGAGGGGTATTTCGCTTTATATAGATGGATGGAAGGAAGGAAGGAAAAGAAGAAGGAAGATAGATGAAGGAGAAGGAGAAGAATAGATTTTGGCTGGCATTGCCAAATTAACCAGGATCATCTAAATTGCCGTAGAGAACCAGAATGAAATGATCCCAAGGGTAACCAGAGGTCATTTAGGAGAAACGGGGCACTCCTTGACTTATGACCACAATCGCGCCCAATATTTCTGCTGCTAAGCGAGCCCTCCCTCGAGTGAATTTTCTCCCCATTTGGCCCCCTTTCTTGCCCGCCGTTCTTAAGTCCGTCGCTGCCGTTGTTTGGTAACATGGTTGTTAAGCAAATCCGGCTTCGTGGCTGGTCACAAAAGGGGATCATGTGACACACCCCCCCCCGGAGACGGCGACCATCGTTAAATAGGAGTCAGCGGCATTTAATTCAGAATAGTAGACTCTCCAGAATTGTAGACTCTGTACCTTTCTAGATCTAGAAGTTATTCAAGCTTAGGTCATTGAAGCAGTTTGGACTTCAACTTCCAGAATTCCCCAGCCAGCACGGCTGGCTGGGGAATTCTGGGAATTGAAGTCCACAAAGCTTAGCTAAGTTTGAATAATGCTAACCTAGATCGAGAATTGTTCTGGGCCCAAACAATTTGCATTTTCCAGTTTGTTCCACAGCCACCTGGATGCTATCCTGGTTTTTTTGTACAGATTCCTGAATATTAACCCAGTTCTATTTGTACAGTCTCAAGTTGGCTTGCCAGCAGTGCCCCATTTTTTATCCTTTCCTTAAGGAGGCCTTCTAGATTCACCCCTGCTTCAAATCCTCCAATCAGTTCCTCTCTTCTGCATACATATATCTGTTTTTCGTCCCTCCGTTTTCTCTCCTTTTTAACTTTCTGAATTGTTATAATCTCCCAAACTGGGATTTATTTGGAAGTTTTCACAAGCCAAATATCAGACTCGGCTTCCGAGTCCTATAGATTGAGGCGCTCCTTCTATCTTTGCGCATAATAATAAATAATAATAATAACAATAACAATAATAAAGAAAATACTTGGTTGATACCTGGGATGCTGGCAGCAAATCCTATCAACCATCAGTGCCAGTCAATGATATGTGTGATACGTTTTTAAATGTTCAGTTGACTGTTTCATGTTTAATGAATAAAAGAGATGATTATAACAATAATTACTATTAATTATTAATTTACTATTAATAAATAAAATAATAGTAATAAAATAATACAACTTAATAAAAACAAAACATAAAAAATAAAATGGAGTTTCATGTTTAATAATAATAATAATAATAATAATATTAATGGTTGATACCTAGGATGCTGACAGCAACCTGTATCAACCATCAGCGCGAGTCAATGAGATTTGTGATATGTTTTTAAATGTTTAGTTGTCTGAGTTTCATGTTTAATGAATATAATAATAATAATAACAATAGATTAACGAGTACAAGCCGTCTTTTTAGCTGTGTTTACAGAAACAATCATAAATTCTCCAGTTTTTCAAATTTGATTTACTTTGGATTGGGCGGGGGGGGCAGGTTGAGGGGAAGCTCAACAGTCAGGATTTGTATACCTTCCTGCATCCATTCTGGAGCGGCGTTTCTCAAATCCTGGCCCCTTTAAGATGAGCGGACTTCAACTCCCAGAAATCCCCAGCCAGTGTGGAATTCTGGGAGTTGAAGTCTGCCCATCTTAAAGGGGCCAGCATGGAAAAAAACAACAACCCGCAGACCGGATCTGAGGCCCAAACTTCTCCATCAAAATTGTTTTTGGGAAATCAATGCACCAGATGGAGACCAAGGGACCCCCCACCCCAGAACCCCGTGTCCCCTTCCTCAATATACCCAAAACAGACCACAAATGCTAATTTGCGTGGGGACTGTCTCGCTCCTGGCTTCTCAGCACAGACCGAAAACACCAATGCTCTCTTCCACTCCACGGGTCAGCGGGGTCTCGGAGTAACCATGCCGTCCGGATGTCCGGCCCTGGGCAGTGTTGCTTGCCAGGGACACCTCGGCAGAGGGCGGCTTTGTGGCGCAGCTGAGATTTTCAGGAAACCAACAATGTCCTCTTCTTGCATGGATCCGTTGGCTGGTTAGCCATCTCTGTTCTTCCACCAACTGCCCAAGATTTTGGTTTGAAAACTTGGCTACTGTTGCCCACTGTTCTGTCGGATGGGACCTCCTGGCTGCCTCAGGGCCTCTGCCACTCTTCTTCCTAGCCTCTCCCATCTTGGTGAGGGCCCGCTTGAACCCACTGCCTCCTTAATTGACTGGATCCCTCCCTGCTGTCCAATCTGCTGGTTGGTGTCTACTTTTATCGACCGCCTCTTTAATCTACTGGATCCCTGTACAAACTGCCAGTGCGCACTTTGGCACACAGCCTGGACAATCTACTCGATCCCGCTCTGCTGTACAATCTACCAGTTGGTGCCCGCTTGGACCAACTGCCTCCTGGAGAGTCTACTGGATCCTTCTGCTATAACAGTTGGTGCCTACTTTGACCAACTGGCTCGCTAATCTACTCGCACTCTCCCTGCGGTTCAGTCTGCTGGTTGGCGCCCACCGCTTTCACCCACCACCTCCTTTAATCCACGCGATCCCTCTGTGCCGTGGAATACGGCGTTTGGTGCCTGCTTCGACCCGGGGCCTCCTTGGCGTGTTTGCCCTCCTGCTGCGGCACGATCGGTCCCTCCTCTTCGTCGGCTGGGTGGCAGCTGATGTTCTGGGCGGTGATAATCGCGATGCTGCCCAAAATGACGCCGGCCCCCATGATGTCGAAGGGCGTGACGGCCTCCCGTAGCACGTAGTACTGGACGGCCAGGGTGACGGCCACTTCGGAGTGCAAGACGGCGCACACCAGCGCCGGGTGGGCCTTCGTCACGGCGTAGCTGGCGCACAAGAAGGATAACAAAGCCAGGAGGCTGATGGACACCACGTAAATCCAGGTGTACAAATCCAGCACCAGCACCGGCTCCTGGAAGAGGAACATCAGCGGGAAGCAGACTAGGCTGCCCACCACACCGAAGAGGAACACCACGGTCATCAGCTTCGCTGGGAAGTCCAGCCTCCGGAAGATGATCAGCCCCAAGGCCAACGTCATGCCTCCTGAGCAGGCCAAGACGTAGCCGAAAGTGTTGTAGATCTGGGTGCTCTTGTCCAAACTCAACAGGTCCGGCACCACCATGATGATCAAGCCCAGCATACTGCCTACCAGCCCGAACCAGTCGTAGCCGGTCAACTGACTGTTCTCGATACAGAAGGCCAGCAGGACAGAGGAGATGGTGGAGGAACCTTTGCGCACAGTGGCGGCGTTGCCACTGGGCACCATCATGAAGGAGCTGTAGGCACAGCCAATGGAGATGACGTTAACCGAGGCATGGAGCAGGGTGCGCCAACGCACCTCTGGCGGCCCGAAACACGGCACCTTCCTGTAGCGCAGGTAGCCGATGAAGAGCAGGTGGAGACAGCAGCGGAAGTACAGGATCTCCAGGGACGGCATCCCCGACGCTTCATTGACAATGCGGGTGAAGGGGGCCACAAAGCCGGCCGGCACGCCGCCCCCCAAGAGGGCCACCAGCAGCCCTTTCATGCTCTCGGAAAGGCGGTAACGGTGCCAGGCAGGACGGCGAGGAGGCGGGGCAGCGGAGCAGGGTGGCGGGGAGAAGCGCAAGAGGTCGGACATAGTCCAAGCACCTTTTCCAGAGGGTCCCGGGTCCAAAGCCACAGGGGGCATCTTGGGGAGTGACAAGCCCCAGGGCCCTTCCAGAACAGGGATCCCAGCCTGCAGGAGAAAGAAGAAGACAGGGTGTCAGGATTCCAGCAATCGCCCTAATTAAATCATGATTCTCGAGCCAAACTTTAAAAAGCTTCAAAAGATTAGGAGCGACATGCCGGCGTTAACCTACAGTATATGAAGCCAACTCTGGCATACGTAATTTACGGTCCCCTTTGACCCTGTTCCCACCCTCCCCCCGGGTGTCTCATAAACGAGACTCTCCAATTGAGTCAGTTCACCGGCTGGGTGCCATTACTCACATTCTCCAATTACGGACTGAGTGTCATCAATCACGTTCTCCAATATATTCGCAGGCAAAAGCTCTGGTATTTTAGTTATACTCTTTTAAAGATGAAGTGTTGGAATGGACTTCCGCTTTCCAACCGCTGCCTGGTCTTCCAGATTTCCTTTCTTGCTCCCCCCTTTTTTAATGGCAACGACTAAAACAAGCCTAGGAATGTTTTATGAGTTGACACACTGGAGGTTTTGAAGACAAGATTGGACACAATTGTCAGAAATATATAGGGTTCCTTGTTTGAGCAAGGGTTGGACTAGAAGACCTCCGAGGTTCCTTACAACGCTTATTCTAAACAGCAGGTGAGTTGGTTAAAAAGAAAACATAATTGAACCAGCCCCTGGGGGATGGGCAGTGGAAGCTCTTTTTGTATGCGTTACATCGCCTTTTTGACTTGCTCCACTTACGACCGTTGCAACATCCCCACGGTTCACGGGATCAAAATTCGGGTGACTGCCAACTGACTCGTATTTATGACAGGCGCAGAGTCCCGGAGGGTGTGTGTGTGTGTGTGTGTCGTGTTATCCCCTTTATTGACCTTCTGACCCAACAAAGACAATGGGGAAGCCAGATTCACTTAATGACCGTATTACTACGTGATTCTGCAGTGATTCCCTTAACAACTGGGGCAAGAAAGTTTGTCAAATGGGGCACTTGGGAATAATAATGATTATTTTGATAATGATGATAATAATAATGATAATTTTGGGTTGTGTTGCAGTCATAAGTCGAGGACCACCAATAGGCCTGGAAAGCAGCTGTCAAAGACATTTTTGTTTCTAGTTAATAACCTTTTTAATCAGTTATATTTTCCAGTCAATGACATTTTTCTAATCAATGCCATTTTCTAGTCAATGCCATTTTTAATCAATTACATTTTCTAGTCAATACCATTTTTAATCAATTACATTTTCTAGTCAATACCATTTTTCTAATGTTGAAAGCCTGGAAAATGCCTTTCTTCGGAGGGCTCGATTTTCCTCCGGTGCAAGGACAGAGACAACTGCTTGGAAGCTGGTTCTTTTTATTCTTCAGGAAGGCAAGAGATAGCAAGAAGTCTGCGTTCCTGGGGCTAGCCATCTTTGTATAATAAACCCCTGATTTTTATACCTTTTCTCCTTTTGTGTGCGTGTGCTTGTGTTTGTATTTCTTAATGTTTTAAATCCTGTCGGGGGTTGTCTTCATTTCCGCCGGAGGGTAAACTCCACAGGGTGGTTTGATTGGATTATCAGTTTCATCCTAATGTTTTCTTATATTTGTTTTGTGGCAATCTCCTGTCTTCTATGGAATTTATTTCGTGTCTTTTGTCTATTTGTTTTGCTGATTTGGCATGACCTATTGTTTGTAAGGGATTTCTTTTTCTTGTTTCCCCAGCTTTCTTAATTACTTGGCTTTTGTCTAGGGGGCTTCTTTCAATACCTTTCATTAAATCTCTTTTCCTATGCAAGTTTGTTTTATGGCTGGCCTGATGTTCCCTTTGGGCTTTTCCTGCTTGGGTGTCACCACTGTCCTCATGAAGTTCCCTTTCCACACTAATCAATGATATTTTCTAGCCAATGCCATTTTTCTAATCAATTACATTTTCTAGTTAATACCATTTTTCTAAACAATTACATTTTCTAGCCAATGCCATTTTTCTAATCAATTACATTTTCTAGTCAATGCCATTTTTCTAATCAATGCCCTTTTCTAGTCAATGACATTTTTCTAATCAATTACATTTTCTAGTCAATGCCATGTTTAATGGCATATCTAGTCAATGACATTTTTCTAATCAATGCCATTTTCTAATCAATGCCATTTCTAATTAATGATATTTTCGTCAATGCCATTTTTAATCAATTACATTTCCTAATCAATGCCATTTTTAATGACATGTCTAGTCAATTCCATTTTTCTAATCAATGCCATTTTCTAGTCAATGCCATTTCTAATTAATGCCATTTTCTAGTCAATGCCATATTCTAATCAATTACATCTTCTAGTGAATGACATTTTTCTAGTCAATGACATTTTCTAGTCAATGCCATTTTTTCTGATCAATGACATTTTCTAGTCAATGCCATTTTTAATGACCTGTCTAGTCAATGCCATTTTTCTAATCAATGCCATTTTCTAGTCAATGCCATTTTTAATGACCTGTCTAGTCAATGCCATTTTTCTAATCAATGCCATTTTCTAGTCAATGCCATTTTAATCAATTGCACTTTCTAGTCTCAATTACTTCTAGTCAATGCCATTTTTCTAATCAATGCCATTTTCTAGTCAATGCCATTTTTAATCAATTGCACTTTCTAGTCTCAATTACTTCTAGTCAATGCCATTTTTCTAATCAATGCCATTTTTCTAATCAATGCCATTTTCCAGTCAATGCCATTTTTCTAATCAATACCATTTTCTAATGTGCCATTTTCTAATCAGTGCCATTTGTAATCAATTACACTTTTTAGTCAATACCATTTTTCTAATCAATTACATCTAGCCAATGCCATTATTCCAATCAATGACATTTTCTAATCAATGACATTTTTCTAATCAATGACCTTTTCTCGTCAATGCCATTTTTCTAATCAATGCTATTTTCTAGTCAATGACATTTCTAATTAATGACATTTTCCTCAATGCCATTTTTAATCAATTACATTTTCTAGTCAACGCCATGTTTAATGACATGTCTAGTCAATGCCATTTTTCTAATCAATGCCATTTTCTAGTCAATGCCATTTTTCTAATCAATTACATCTTCTAGTTACTGCCATTTTTCTAATCAATGACGTTTTCTAGTCAATGACATTTTTCTAATCAATGACATTTTCTAGTCAATGCCATTTTTAATTACCTGTCTAGTCAATGCCATTTTTCTAATCAATGCCATTTCTAATTAATGCCATTTTTGTCAATGCCATTTTCTAATCAATGACATTTTCTAGTCAATGCCATTTCTAATTAATGCCATTTTCGTCAATGCCATTTTTCTAATCAATGACATTTTCTAGTCAATGACATTTTTCTAATCAATGACATTTTCTAGTCAATGCCATTTCTAATTAATGACATTTTCCATTCAATGCCATTTTTCTAATAAATTACACTTTCTAGTCAATGACATTTTTCT
Source organism: Pseudonaja textilis (assembly GCF_049901715.1). NCBI lineage: Eukaryota > Metazoa > Chordata > Lepidosauria > Squamata > Elapidae > Pseudonaja > Pseudonaja textilis. The sequence goes on along the minus strand of NC_142008.1, from coordinate 125,015,523 downwards.
AATCAATTACACTTTTGGAAGCTTGGCCTTCTTGTTCAAAGCCAACCAGGGTCCCTATCGGAGCGAGAAAGTTACTAGCTGACTAAGGCAGCGCATGGCTAGGATCCGATACAATCTGACATGGGTGTCACTCTCCATCTTATCACCCTGTGCCGCATTTTTTTTCTCTTAAAAGAGTTGGATAAACCAACATTCGTTGTGCATCTCGGCCTGGTTTTGGAAGCGTGGTTTCTTTTTTAATTTGTGTTAATTCAGATTTTAATGAAGGAGGAGGAAGACACGCAGCTTAAACGGCAGAGAAGGGTTTTTTTTAGGGGGTTCCAGGCTCAGGGACGGCACCCCCCCACTATGTGCCTCACACGCACGCACAAACACACCACAGCAGATTCCGACTGCACACACCTACCTCTTCCCTTGTCCTAGCAACCCCTCCTCGACCACCAAACGGGGGACCACCACTTCAATCCCACGCTGGCCTGGTTTCCCCAGGGCCAGGAAAGCATTATGAGGTCATTCTACTTCTCTGTGACCTCAGACCTTCAAACAGAAGGGCAAGAGTTGGAAGGGTCTGTGGAGGTCTTCTAGTCCAACCCGCTGCTCAAAGCAGGAGACCCTTCTTTCCTCCTCCAGATAGCAGTTGGAAGGGACCTTCAAGGTCTTCTAGTCTAACCCTCCCTCCCCCGCTCAAAGCAGGAGTCCCTACACCATGGGTCGGCAACCTTAAACACTCAAAGAGCCACAAAGGGGCCGAACCAGAAGCCCCCCTCCCCCCGTTCAATTCTGGAGCCGACCAGACTCTATGGTGGTCTAACCCCCAACCATAGAGTCTCCTCCTAGCGCGGCATCTTTTTTCCTCTACCTGTCCTTTCAATTGTGGAGCCGTCTGGCAACAGGGAGCCCCAGCAGAGGAGATGAAAGAGCCCCATGTGGCTCTAGAGCTGCAGGTTGCCGACTCCTTCCCTACACCATTCCTGACCAGTCCAATCTCTTCTCGGTTGGGAGCAGCCCAAAGTTCTGGTGGCAAGCTGTTCCAAAGGTTAATTGTTCTCAACTGTCCAGAAGTTTCGCGGTGAGGTTGCTTTCCTTGGTCGGCTGCTGGGGTGGTGGGGTTTAGTCGGAGACCCCCAGGGTTGCTCCCACTGCCCAGTGGTGGCTTTTGGCAGCTGGCAGAAAAGGGGCGATGCCCCCTTGCACGATGCTCAGTGCCCCCGCCTCCATTTTCTAGAACTGAACCCCAATTTGGTTGCAAATTCACCCCGGGACATGCCGGTGCCCCCCTGGCATGCTATATGGGGAAGGGGATGGGTCCCCCTGGCAGACCGTGGGATGCATTCACACAGGGAGAACTGAGGCTTCCGGGCAAGACCCCAACCACCACCACCCACCCCCATTTGTGTGTGCTTATGTGTCTGTGTGTGCCCGGTCGTCGCCTGGGCGGGGCACACATCCCTCGCCCCCCCTCCCTGTTGAAACCTGACCCTCCCTTCCCCTTCCCTCCGCCAGCAGTGGTTGTAAGCGGGACACTCTTTTCATGCTTGTGGGGGTCTTGCACAAATGAGACCCCGCCTCTACTTCTTCCCCCTCCTCCTCCACTTCCTCTGTTTCCCTTCTTCCTCCTCTTCCCCTTCATGTCCTCTTCTCCCTCCTTTCTCCTCTTCCCCTTCTCCTCTTCCTTCTTCTCTCTTCTCTTCCTTTTCCTTTCTCCTCTTCCTCTCCTCTCCCTTCTCTTCCTTTTCCTTTTGTCCTTTCCTCTCTTTCCCCCTCCTCTTCCCCACTCCTGGTCTTTCTCCTCATCTTTCTCCTCCTCTCTTCCCCTTCCTCTTCTACTTCTCTTCCTCTTCCTCATCTTCCTCCTCCTCTCTTCCCCTTCCTCTTCTACTTCTCTTCCTCTTCCTCATCTTCCTCCTCCTCTCTTCCCCTTCCTCTTCTCTTCCTCTTCCGCTTCCTCATCTTCCCCTTCCTCTTCCACTTCTCTTCCTCTTCCCTTCCTCATCTTCCTCCTCTCTTTCCCTTCCTCTTCCCCTCCGCCTCTTCTCCCTCTCCATTTCCCCTCCTCTTCCTCTCTTCCCCCTCCTCCTCCTCTTCCTTTTGTCCCCTTCCTCTCTTCCCCTTCCTCCTCCTCTTCCCCACTCCTGGTCTTTCTCCTCGTCTTCCTCCTCCTCCTCCTCCTCCATCTGCCCGTGCACGAGCGGCGCGTGTCAGGCAGCGGTCCGGCCCGGGTAGGTGGGATGGCGCGTGTGTTGGAAGGGCGGGGGCGGAGGGAGGGGGTTGCTGGGAAGGGGAGGGGGCTCTCCGGCTGGAGCGATGATGTCAGAGGGGGCGGCGGCGGCGGCGGCGAGACTGGCGAGCTTCGCCCGTGCCAAGCAGGCAGCGGCGGCGGAGGCAGCAGCATGCCCAGCGGGGCGAGCCGCCTCCATCTTGCGCTGTCCCCGGACGGCCGGCACGGAGGCAGCCAGGTAGGAAAGCCCCCTGGCCCGGCCGGGACCCTCCCCTCATATTTCCCGGGACCCCCGGCCGGTCATCGTAGCCCCAGCCCAGCTCGGCCGAGCGGCGGCGCCTCCTCCGCCGCCTGTCCAAGGAGCTGCGTAGTTGCTGGGGCGGCCAGGCGGCTTGGCGAAGTTAGGGCATCGTCCGGACCGGGCTGGGGAGCTTTAAGGGGTGGGGCGCGGAGAGGCTTGGGGGTTGAGATGGGGGTGGGCAGGGGCTTTATGGGGGCAGAGGGGAGGCTGGGGGCAATTGGGGTGGGGGCTTTATGGGGCAGGGGGCAAAGGAGTGGTTCGGGGGGGGGGGAGGCTTTGGGGGCAAATTAAAGGCTTGGGGGCGATTGGGGTAGGGGGCTTTATGGGGTGGGGGGCAGAGGACAGGCTGGGAGGGGGCCCGTTGGGGTGGGTGGGGCGCTTTATGGGGTTGGGGAGGGCCGGCTTGGAGAAGGCTGGTTCGGGCCGGCTGGCTAGGTCGGCCGGTTTGTTTGTTTTGGAGGGGGCGCGAGGAGGAGGAGGAGGAGAAGAGGGGGGGCTCTGGAGGCACCGTGTCGAAATCGCAGCTGGAGCTTTTCCGCTCCTTCGGCGAAGAGGCTCCGCGGCCGGAAAGTCGGTCCGGAAAGAGGGCAGCGATTTGGGGGCGGCGGAGGGTGAGATCGGGAAGAGTTGCCCGCCAGTTTCTGCCTTCCTTCCTCCCTTCCTTCCGTCCCTTTCCTTCCTTCCCTTCCCTTTCTCCTTCTCTTTTCTTCCTCCTTTCCTTTCCTTCTTCCTTCCTCCTTCCCTTTCCTTCCCCCCTTTTCCTTCCTATTTTCCTTCCCTCTCTTTCCTTCCGACTCCCTCCTCTCATTTCTTTTCCTCTGCCTCCTCCTTTTCCTTTCCACTTCCCTTCTCTTCCCTCTTTCCTTTCTCCTTCCCTTCCTTTTCCTCTTCCTTCCCTCCTTCCTTCCCTCCTTTCCTTCCTTCTCCTTCCCTCCCTCCCTCTCATTTCTTTTCCCTCTCCCTCCCTCCTTTTCCTTTCCGCTCCCCTTCTCTTCCTTTCCTTCTTCCTTCCTCCTTTCCTTCCTCTCTTTCCTTCCTATTTTCCTTCTCTCCTTTCCTTCCTTCTCCTTCCTCTCTCTTCTCTCATTTATTTTCCCTCTCCCTCCCTCCTTTTCCTTTCCACTTCCCTTTCTTCCCTTCTTCCTTCCTCCTTTCCTTCCCGTCTTTCCTTCCTATTTTCCTTCCCTCCTTTCCTTCCTTCTCCCTCCCTCTCATTTCTTTTCCTCTCCCTCCCTCCTTTTCCTTCCTACTTCCCTTCTCTTCCCTCTTTCCTTCCTCCTTCCCTTCCTTTTCCTCTTCCCTCCTTCCTCCCCTCCTTTCCTTCCTTCCCCCTTCCTTCCTATTTTCCTCCCTCCCCCCTCCCATTGTTTTCCTCTTCCAAGCCACCCCAAGTTAAACCCTCCCATCGTTGGTCTTGGGGGCAGCGTCTCACCTTCTAAAAATCATAATTCTCTTTCTCCCCCCTCAAAAAAACCATCCAGCGCCACCCTCAGAAGACCCCTGCCCGCGTCAATCAGCCTTCGCCCTTCCCTTCCGTGCCCACCTAACACGCGCTGCCGATGTCACCTCCCCCTGCCCCGCTGCTGGATAGCCATTTAAGGCAGGTATGACTCACGCAATCAGGTGAGGAGGGTGTAAAGGGGGAGGCTTTTCCAGCGGTGCCTGCTGGGCATGGAGTCCTCCCCTTCCCCTGCCCCCGGCCTGCTGTGTGCCAAGGAGACAATTCGGAGGATGCCAGCGCTCCCCACAGGTGGAGTTCCCAGGAAGCCCCCTCGAAGGTGGCAAGGCTGACAGATGTGTCGTCGTCCCCCCGCCCGTTCCCCCCCCCCGTCCCCCCCCTCCGTTGACCACTTCTGCAGTTTGTCTTTCCTTTCCAGGCCCTGTTGGTCATCCAGTTCAGCCAGCCTCAGGCGAGGAACCAAAATGGCTTGTGTGTTGCTGTTTTTGTTGATGTTTTTGCAACCCAAATACAAACCAGGTTTGGGGGAAAAACCGGTTTTGAACCCTCCCAGTTTTCGAAACCTGGAAGCTTTCACACACACACACACACACACATACACACAGAGGTTTGGTATGGGATAGATTCCCCCTCCCCCCCCCCCCCCGCCCGGCCATTTTCCCCAGAACCGTCGGTAATAACCCCCGCAGTGCTTGTTTTCACTGCAACTGGCCGGCCCTCCTCCTCCTCCTCCTCCTCCTCCTCCTCCTCCTCCTCTTTTCCTTCCTTCCTTCTCCGCATTTTGCAATTCCCTTTGGAGGCTTCCAATTTTGCTGCGTTGCTCAAATTTTTCTCCCAGAGAAAAGGCACGGAAAGGGTTGAGGGAGGCGCGAAAAATAAATAAATACATTTGATAGCCACACCTCCTCCACCTCCTCTGGCTAATTTTTCTTCCCCCCCCCCCCTGCATTTCCTGGCACTTTTGCGTCTACGGGTTTTTGGCAGCCACGGTGTGCGACTACAACGACATCACCGGGCCTTAAATGTCTATTTTGTTTTAATTTTCCCAAGGCCCTTTTCTCTTCCTTTCCTTTTTTGTTTTCTTTCTTTTTCTTTTTTTCCCTTTTCTTTTTCCTTTCTTTTCTTTCCTTTTTCTTTTTCCTTTCTTTCCTTTTTCCTTTTCTTTTTCCTTTCCTTTCCTTTTCTTTCCTTCCTTCTTTTCTTTTTTCCATTTTCTTTTTCCTTTCTTTTCTTTCCTTTTTCTTTTTCTTTCTTTTCTTTTTCTTTCTTTCCTTTTTCCTTTTCTTTCCTTTTTCCCCTTTCCCTTTTCTTTTTCTTTCTTTCCTTTTCCCTTTCCTTTTTCTATTTTTTTCTTCCTTTTCTTTTTCTTTCTTTTCTTTCCTTTTTTCTTCCTTTCCTTTTCCTTTTCCTTTTCCCTTTTCCCTTTTTTTTTTTTTCTTTTCTTTCTTACTTCCTTTTCTTCCTTTCCTTTTCCTTTCTTTGGCCCCTTTCTTCCCTTCCCTCGTTTTCCTTGCCGTTTTTCCGCACATCCTCCCTGTTAATTTGCAAGCCCTTACACAAACACGCAAGCACACCCGTCACGGGAGGGGGCAGTTGGAAATGCGGGACCGGAGGGCGCTTGGTGTGGAGCTGTCAAGCCGCGACGGCAGGCGGCTCTCACGGAGACTGAAGCTGTTGTTTTCTCCTTCTTGCCGCGCGTGTTTTCCGTTTTCTCTAAACGTGGCTGGCGGGGAGGGAGAAATGTGTTTAGTTGCATAACTTGGATAACTACCAGTAGCTGTGAGTACAGGTAACCCTCGACTTACACAACCACAACTGAGCCTGCAAAGGTCACTGCCTGGGGGGAAAAGCAGCCGTAAATCCCTTTTATCAGCCCCGTTGTAACTTGGAACGGTCCCTAAATCTTCCTGTTGCTTCCTTTTTTTTCTTCCTTCTCTTTCTTTCCTCCCTTCCTTCCTGTCTCCCTCCCTTCTTTCTTCCCTCCCTTCCTTTCCCTCCCTCGTCTTCTTCCCTCCCTCCCTCCCTCCTTCCCTCTCCCTCCCCTCCATCCCTCCCCCCTGTTGTGCTCCTGGTGTCTCTTGAGAATTGCACAGCAATCCCCAACTTACAACCACAACCAAGCCCAACATTTCCGCTGTTAAGCGAGAGATGGGTTCATTGAGTTTTGTCTTGTTTTACAACCTTTCTTCCCGATCACGGGAATGCTGCAAAGGTCATAAGTGTGCACAAAGCAGGTCGGAAGTCCCTTTTTCAGCGCTGTTGTAACCCTTCGTACGGTCACTAAACGAAACATCGTACGCCTAGGATGACTCTGCGCAGGAAAATCCACAACCGAGCCCAACATTTCCGCTGTTAAGCGAGACATGGGTTCAGTGAGTTTTGGCCCCCGTTTTAACTAACTTTTTTCCCACCGTTGTTAAATGAATCACTGCGGTTTTTAAGTTAGTAAGATGGTTTGTCGTCATTAAGTGAAACCGATAGCAGGGTGGTTAAGATATGAACTCGGGTTGTTAAGCAAATCTCGTTCCTCTGTCCACTTTCCTCGCCGGAAGATCGCAAAATCAGATCGTGTGACAACGCCCCCCAGCGCGGACACCGCGACCGTCGTAAATACGAGTCCATTTGCCGAGTGTCCAAATTCTCATCGCCTGACCCACCGGGGGGAGATTGCAAAAGTCGTAAGTGTGAAAACGGGCCAAGACACTTCCCCCAGCTCCGTTGTAACTCGAACGGTCGCTCAACGGAACCAACGTAAGTTGAGGGTTTACATCTGTACAGGTGTCATCGTGCGCTGATTCGGAGACTTGGTGATCTGGTGCTATTTTTTTAAAAAAGGCGTCGGGAGTGGTGAATTTGGGGTGGGGGGGCAGCGTACGGATTTGGTACGCCAAGGTGCGAGATTCATAGGTGTGTTGTCTTAAGGTGTGGGGAATTGTGGCAGGCAGAGACAATTGTGTGTCCTCCCCTAGGTGTTCGGTGGCTCAGACGCTGGGCTTGTCGATCAGAAAGGTCGGCAGTTCGGCGGTTCGAATCCCTAGCGCCCGTGACGGAGTGAGCTCCCGTTCCTGGTCCCGGCTTCTGTTAACCGAGTCGTTTGAAAGTGCGCTAAAAATTTTAAAAATGCAGGTGGAAAAATAGGGACCCCCTTGGCGGGAAGGGAGCAACGTTCCGTGCGCCCGTCTTTGGCGTTTAGTCCTGCCGGTCACATGACCACGGAGATGTCTTCGGACCACGCTGGCTCTTCTTCAGGTTTGTAACAGAGACGTGAGCAGCGCCCCTAGAGCCGGAAATGACTGGTGCGGATGCGCGAGGATTTACCTTGACCTTGTACCTTAAGGTGCGATAGCTTCCCTACAGATTCAGGCCTGTTTTATTTTTAATAGCAACGTGGCACCGCCGTTTTGCACAAGCACCGGAGGAAGACTTTCTCGTGCGCACACTCGCGTGCGTGTCTCATTTTTGCACAACTGCCTTAAAGTTCGGGGGCGAAGAGTTTGGAACAGGAGGTGTTCATCTCTCTCCCTCTTTCCCGCTTCCACCCTCTCCCTCCCCCCTCTCTCCCTTTCCTCACTTCCCCTCTCCCTCCCTCTCTCCCCCCTCCTCCTCTCTCTCCCTTTGCCCCTCCCTCTTCCTTCCTTTCTCCTCTCTCCCTCTCCCTCCCTCTCCTCCCTTTGCCCCTCTCCCTCTCCTCTCTCTCCCTCCCTCTCTCCTTCCCCTCTCCCTCTCTTCCTTCCTCCTCTCTCTCCCTCCCTCTTCCCCTCTCCCTCCCTCCCTTCTCCCTCTCCCCTCTCTCTCCCTCCTTTGCCCCTCTCTCCCTCCCTCTCTCGCTTCCCCTCCCTCTCTCCCTCCCCTTCTCTCCCTCCCTCCCTTTCTCCCTCTTCCACTCTCCCCTCCCTCTCTCTTTTCCTTTGCCCCTCCCTCCCTCTCCCTCCCTCTTTTCATTCTTTTTCCTCCCTCTCTCTCCCTCCCTCTCCCTCCCTCCCTCTCTCCCTTTCCCCCTCTCCCTCCCCTCTCTCCCCTCCCCTCTCTCTCCCTTTGCCCTCTCTCTCCCTTCCTCTCTCCCTTTCTCCCTCCCTTTCCCCCTCTCCTCTCTCTCCGTTGTACGACGCTTCTCACCACTTTCGTTCAGTGAATCACTGGCGATTGTGAAATTAGACTGTGAAGCGAAATCCGGCTTGCTTGTCAGACGGACGCTGCAAACCGACATAAATACAAGTCGGTTGTCGAGAAGTCTGAATGTTGATCTGGTGACTACGTGGCCGTAAGTGTGAAAAACGGAGTCGTAAATCACATTTTTCCCCCAATCCCGTCGTAACTTCGGACTTCGGTCGCCAGATGAACGAAGAAGCCGCCCGCAATACACACCTGGAATCCGGCGTCCAGTTTTGGTCCCCACGTTTACAGGAAAGTCGCCGAGACTTTGGGAAAAGGGCAGAGAAGAGCAACTGGGGCGATTACAGGCCTGGAGAGTAAAACCTACGAAGAACAACGGTGGCAGGATTTGGGTTGGGCCAGAAAAGGAGGACTTGGGGGGGGGGGCGGGGGGGGCATGGCAGCCTCTTCCAGTATTTGGGGGGGCTGCCCCCAAGAAGAGGTGGGGGCCCCCTATCCTCCAAAGCCCCTGGACGAAGGACGAGAAGCAACGGGTGGAAACTCACCAGGGAGAGAAGCAACCTGGAATTAAAGGAGAAACTTCCTAAGAGGGAGGACAATTAACCCGTGGAACCGCTTGCCACCAGAAATCGCGGGTGCTCCAACACGGGAGGTTGTTAAAAGAAGGAACTGGACGGTCATTTGTCCGGAATGGCTCAGGGTCTCCTGGTTGAGCAGGGGGCTGGACTAGAAGGTCCCTTTCCAGCTCTGTGTTTCCGATCAGCTGATTTGTCAAGACGGCCTGTCGGGTTTTCCCTGGAGAATTTCCACCCGTGCTTGTTCAAGGTTTTGCTTTGCAGCCTCTCCCTCCTGCCTTCGGGGGATTGTGTGTGTGTGTGTGTGTGTGTGTGCGCGTATGTGCGTATGTGCGTGTTTTCCCTTTCCTGCCAATTCAGCCCGGCCTCTTAGAAGAAGAGAGGCTTAGGGAAGGAAAGGTCATCGCGATGGAAAGCTTTCCAGCTGCGCAGCCTTTGGCCGCTCGGACGTTTTCCTCTGACCTTGCAGATCCACGGAGGCGGTGCAAACGAAATCCAATTTATTTATTATTATTATTATTATTGTTATTATTTTTGCAAACCAACTAACTCTCCCTCTCCCTTAGAAACCGAAAAATTAACGCTGGCTGAAAATAACAAATCCTCGAATTACAACTGTTCCGTCGAGCGACCGTTCGAAACTCCCAACCGGGGTGGGGAGGTGGGGAAGGACTTTTAAGACCATTTTCTTTTCACATTTAAAACCGTGGCAGCCACAAACACACACACACACACACACATGCACACACACCAACGGCCACGTCCTCAAAATTCAGACACGGCCATGGATTTGTATGTATAGAAAGGACCTTAGAGGTCATCCAGTCCAACCCCCCCTTGCTCAGGCAGGAGATCCTGTACCATTTGAGATAAATATGTAAATATAATCAGAATAGAGTCGTAAAGAACTTTGGAGGTCATCTAGTCCAACCTCACTGCTCGGGCGGGAGACCCTTAACGACCACTGCAATGTTTCCTTCACCCACTTTGGCGACCTTCGGAGGAGCAAACCCAACCTGGGGTGACAGCTGGATCCACCGAATAACCGTGGGATTTGCAACCTCCGACTCAATTCGCTTAACGGCAGGGTAGGTCGAGGAAGGTCATAAGACGGGGCCAACGTTTACTTCCACGTTCTCTCCCAAGCGGCGGAAACAGTCGTCCGGTGGGGGACTACGCGTATCCAAACTGTTTTGGGAGGCTGGGGGTTGCAAGGGGGGCGTTCCAACAGTCCCAGGACGAACAGGAAAGGTCAACCAGTAACAGATTTAATTTCAGGAACAGTTAACAGACCATCGAGAGTTGGAAAGGACCTTGTAAGTCATCTAGTCCAACCCCAGGATGCCTGTCTGTTCCTTTCGACTCCAGGAAAACCCCAGGCAAGTTATGGCTTATTGACGAGTTTCCATTTATTTCCTACCTCCCCCCCCCTCCCCGTAACCTCTTGAATGGGGATGGGTCCAGGCCCTTGGTTGTTCTCTTAGCCCAGGAATGCTGGGCGACAGGTCCTATTTGCTGCAGAGGCGCGGGAGGAGGAGGGATGTGTTATGTAACACACACGCACGTACACAAAGGCACGTTGTTGTGGTTGGCTTCAGAGCAAAGCCAAAGGGAGGTGTGGCAGGCACAGTCGACTTCCTGTTTGGCCCTGGCTCTGTGTGTGTGTGTGTTTTGGAGGAGAGGGTGTGTAGTGTTGCATGTTTAATCGGGTGGGACTTCAACTCCCAGAATTCCTCGGCCGATGGTATGGAATTCTGGCAGTTGAAGTCCCACCCAGCTTTAAAAAGTTTTTCCAACTTGAAAAAAAAAAAAAGCCACTCTTAAATTTAGATTAATTCCTCGACTGACGACTGTTCGTTTAGTGACTGTGTTTGCAACCGCATTGGGAAAAGGGGCTTAGGTCCATTGTTCACACTTAACGACTGTCGGGGCATTCCCCACGCCAAAACTTGGACGCTCGGCCCCTGACTCGTATTTACGATGGCGGCGTCATCCCTTGGGGTTCTGTGATCCCCTTTGGCGACCTTCTGCAGAGTCAAGGGGGGGAGGAAGCCGGATTTGCTTAACAGCCACGTTAGCAACTTAAACAACTGCAGTGATTTATTTAATGACCATGGGAAGAAAGGTCGTAAAATGGGACAAAACACATTTGACGAACGTTTTGCTCAGGAGAGGGTAGAAATCTTTCTTCTTTTTCTTTATATACATATATATCTATAAAAGCGAAAGGCCCCTCACGCATAATCACAAAAATCTCCAGGACCGTGAAGTCTACAAACTTGAAATTGGGCACCTATGTTCCTCTTGGCTTCTAGGGGCTCCCTAAGAAAGGATTTTCCCAAATGACCCTCAAAGCATTTAGAGTATTTCCATTATTATTATTATTATTATTATTATTATTATTATTATTATTATTATTATTAATTATTATGTTCTGATGCTAAGGAGTTCTGCTCCCCACCTGAAAAGAAATCTCTTCCAAAGGCAAAACACAAGCAGAGGAGTTTCAGTCTCAGTTTCAGAGCACCAAGCAGTTTTAGTACAGAACAGTTGAGCTAAGCCACGCCCAGGCTCCTTGCTGTCTCCTTCTTGCTCACACAGCAAATACTCTTTCAGTTTCCAAACAGCCCTCAACTCTCTCAGATGCTGAAAGGATGTTAGCCAGATGAATACCCATGGATGCTGGGAGGCCGAGGCAGAATTCCCCCCCTCCCCTTATTTTCCTCCCCCAAAACGAAGCCCCACCACATGGTTTCATAGCGAAGCACAGGGATCGAGCTAGTAAGAATAGAAAATAGAACAGAACACAACATAGAATAGAATAGAACAAAAAATATAGAATTAGAATAGAATAGACAATAGAATGGAATGGAATGGAATGGAATAGAATAGAATAGAATAGAATAGAATAGAATAGAATAGAATAGAATAGAATAGAATAGAATAGAAGTTCGAAGGGACCTTGGAGGTCTTGTAGTCCAACCCCTGCTTAGGCAGGAAACCCTATACGATTTTCAGACAGACGGTTCTCCAATCCCTTCTTTAGGAATAAAAAATGCTGTTTTATTCCCCCCCACAGCTAGTTTCTGAAAAACCAAGGAACAACATGACACCATGATAACCGATTTAGCCAGTAACGTGTTTTGTTTCGAAGGCCGGAAACACGTATGTACAAAAAAGACACAGACATACACGCCAACTAGGGTTTGGGTGTTTGAGTGGTGACACCTAGTGTTTTTTTGGTTAATGATTCGCCAGGTTTTGGCTAATCCTTATCCCTGCCCGACTGTGGCTACTTTGGGGCTGCTCATTCACCTCTCTTGGTCCTGCTGATGTTGGGAGCGACGTCCAGAACAAGCCAGGATAGCCGTTCACACCGACACACTACACCCACCCACCCTGTCATCTGGGGTATTTGCATTCTTTGCTCGCTTGCAAAACCAGAATGAATCCGATATTTATAGCACGCTTTCCCCATTGTTGCGCCCCGACACACTCACGTGTGCGACTCCTCCTTCTGATGTCACAACCGCACCAGGCTGGGTCCAAGTTCGCCCTAAACCCTGAATGTTGGCTAGTCTCCGATCCAGCTGCTGGCCTCGATTGCGTGCAAGGTTTTTGGTGGGAGTTGCGCTTGGAGGTGCTTCAAAAGGCACAAAAGCTGATTTTCTCTCGTGTATCCCTAGGCCTGCGCCTGTTTTTTTAAAGAGAATTGACAGTTGGAAGGGACCTTAGAGGTCCTCTAGTCCCACCCCCTGCTTAATCAGGAAACCTTATATAGGTAGTTCTTGACTTACAGCCATAATGGACCAACCAAAATTTTGGTTGTTCGGGGAGACGTTTGTTCAGTGAGTTTGCCCTATTTTATGTCCTTCCGTGCTAGAGTTGTTAATTGAATCAATGCAGTTCTTAAATTAGTAACCCGGTTGTTAAGTGAATCTGGCTTCCCCATTGACTTTGCTTGTCAGGAGATTACATGACTCCAGGACACTGCAACGGTCATAAATATGAGTCCGTTGCCAAGAATGTTGATCCCATGACCACAGGGGTGCTACAAAAGGTCGTAACTGTGAAACACGGTCATACGTCGCTTTCTTTTCGGCACCGTTGCAACTTTGGGTGGTCACTGAGTGAACTGTTAAGGATGACCTGCAAATGGTTCAGACAAATGGTGGTCCAATCTCTTCTTAAAAACTTCCAGTTCTGGTGGCAAGTCGTTCCACTGGTGAATTCTTCTCAATGTTAGGAAAATCCCTCCTTCGTTCTAGGCTGTTTCTCTCCTTAATAGAAGTAGAACTAAAAATAATAGAAATAGAAATAATAGAAATAGAACAACGGAGCTTATTCTATTTAATAGAACAACAGAACAACAGAAGGGGTCCTTGGAGGTCTTCTAGTCCACCCCCTGCCCAGGCAGGAAACCCTATACCATTCTAGACAAATGGCTTGGTTGCTCTTCTCTGCACTCTTTCCAGAGTCTTTTTTTCATCGTGTCTTGTTCTTCTTTTTTTTCCCCCTGGTGTTTCGTCAACGTTCATTCGCGCCGAATGCCGTTAAGGGTGGCGTGGAGAGCCGCCCAACGGAGCAAGGCCCACATTTTCCGAGCCCCCAAATTTCATCTCGCTAACTTGAAAAGACGGTTCTTCTGTGAGTTTTGCTTCAGTTGCGCACCCTTTCTTCCCACGGTCATTAAGTGAAGCATGTCGCTCGGTCGTTAACCGAATCGGGCTTTCCCCATTGGCTTGGCTTGTGGGAAGAGACCCTGCCACTGTCCTAAATGGCAGGTAACCCCTGAAGGTTAAAGTAAAGAAAAAAAAACATACTTAATCATACATGTCTTAACAGCAGCTAGAATTGTATTTGCTCAGAATTGGAAAAGTGACAAGATACCGACAGAGGGGAAAGTAATGGAAAAAAATATTTGAACGTGCAGAAATGAATAGATTAACATTAGAAGTTAAAGAGAAAGGAGAATCTGAATATTATATGGAATGGGCCTTGTTTATCAATGGCTAGAAAATAAAACAAAATTAAAGTGGGCTAGATGTAATTATAAAGCATTAAGAGAAGCTTCTGAAATATTATATGGGAATGTGCTATTGTTATATTGACGAGTATTATTATTAATTGTAAGCACGTGAAATAGGTACCTAATCGACTTGATCGAAATAGAATGGATTTATTATATGTAAAAAAATTTTTTTAAAAAAAGTAAATAAATAAATTACAGGTAACAGCAGTTCACTTAGTGGCCATTCGAAGGCACCGAAAAAAGTGTCCGTTTATGACCGTTTTTTCACATTTAACGACATGATCAAAATTCAGATGCTTAGCAACTGACTCCTCTATGACAGTCACAGCATCCCGCGGGGTCAGTCATGTGATCCCCTTTTGTGACCCAAGTCGATGGGGATTAAGCCAGATTCACTTAGCAACTGACTGTGTTATTAATGTAGCAACGGCAGGGATTCCCTTAACAAGTATGGGAAGAAAGGTCGTAAAATGGAATGTTAACCAATGTCTCACTTAGCGATGGAGATTTGGGCTTCAATTCTTACCCGTAAGTCAAGGACTACTTGTATAGGGTCTCCTCTTTGAGCAGGGGGGGCAGGGGTTGAACTAGATGACCTCTGAGGTCCGTTTCTTGTTGTTCCGTTATTCTGAACGCCGATAGGACGGTGGAAAAATTGTGCACAGAATCCGCCATTTGGGGTTGAAGAACATTTTACAATTCTGTTTTTCCAGGGTTCCTAACAGCTTGAAAGCTTTTTGGTGTAGACTGGATATAGAAGAAAGAAATCCTAATATTATTTTTAGTGCTGGCACCGTTGGCGTTTCATAGCTTCCGTGCTTGTGAATCCAGTGGCATTCCTTGCTCATGTTTCGGGGAAAGAAAGGAGGTTTTTTTTAAAAATAAGAATCTTTTTCTATTTTTAAGCGATGCTCCATTAAATATTTTAACAAAGAATTCCTCCACCATGGCAACTTGGGATGATGAGGAGCAGACTTCATCTCCCAGACTTCCCTAGCCAGCTTAGCTTTAGCTGGCTGGCTGGGGGAAATTCTGGGAGTTGAAGTCCGCCCCTCCTCCAAAAGATTGAGGAAAAACTGCTTTAACCTTTTTTTTTTAAAGTGAGAATTTTTAAAAACTTTTATCTTGGGTCTCCGAGTCACAAAAAATGTTTGCTATTACTATTATTATTATTATTATTATTATTATTATTATTATTTCTTTTTCCAAATTACACATCTCTGTTTACATTGTTAACAGTATTATGTCACAGATATTACATATACTTCCGTTTATTTCTATACATTAATCCTTATTCCTATGTTCTATCACTTATACCGTTTATCCCGTACCACATAGTATTCTGATTCCTCCTTGCCTGTTAGTTCTGTTGTAAGTTTGTCTATCTTGGCACATTCTAATATTTTTTGTATTAACCTCTCTTCAGGCGGTATGTTTTCTAATTTCCAACTCTGAGAAAAAACTACCCTCGCTGCTGTTATTATATGCAATATGATGTGTTGGATTTGTTTGCTAAATTTCCCTTTAATTATTCCCATTAGGAATAATTCAGGTTGAAGTTCTATCTGTTATCTCCTGTAGCCATCTTTGTATCTTTGCCCAATGTTTTCCGGCTTTGGGGCATTGCCACCACATATGAAAGAACGTTTCATCTTTCTGCTTGCATTTCCAGCACTCTGATTTCCAATTTGGGTACATTTTTGCCAATCTCGCTGGCGCTAAATGCCAACAATAGAACATTTTATACTGGTTCTCTTTATAAGCTGTTGTAATTTTGGGTCGATAATTTTTCTCAATCATCTAGTTCTATACTACGACCTATATATTCTTTGCCGAGGATATGTTATGTTATCATTATTTTTCTAAACGACAACTTCTAATCACCGTGGCTCTTTGTTGCTTTTAAACCCCGGGGAAAAACACTGCTTGCAATTCTCCTTCCCACCCCCCACAAAAAAACAGGGTGCATAAAGCTTTCAGGAATTGGCAAAACTCCCCCAAATCTATCAATTCTGTTTTTCCAAACATCCAACAGAGCTTTCAAAGGTATTGATAATGAGGAATATAATTTTAATCGAAGGCCTTCCCGGAGGTTTGACATTTCCCCTGCTTTTTTTCACATCTGCTTTTTAAAAACTCGTATATTCTCAGCTGTAGCATCTCTCAGATTATTTCTGGAGCTTGGGCCTGCCTCTGGCCAAAGATTTAAGCATGAACACCGTGCATGGCATGCGAATAGTCCTCATGACGGACCCGAATCTCTCTAGGTGGCACCCCAGATCTCCCCCTGCCCATACCCCAGATACATTCCTGATTTGGCACCCCGACTTAGGCAGGAAACTCTAGCTGTTTTGGCTCTTGTCTGACTCCGAACTTGTCGTCACTCTCTGATCGGGGCATGGAGCTTTTGCAAAAAGCAAAACAAGTCAAGCCAGAGATAGTTTTGCAAAAAATATATATATATATTCCAAGCTAGCCAGCGAGCTGCCGGGCTCTGGACAAAATGCAGATTATTTTGTTATTCAAACAGTCTGAAGGGAGGCAGGAGGGGGAGGCTCAGAACTGCGGACAGTTTGAATTTGGAGTATTGGGGTGCCTCTTTTGTCTGTCTGTCTGTCTGTCTGTCTATATCCATCTATCTGTCTCTCCCTGCCTATCTGTCTAGGTATCTATTGTCTCTGTTTATCATCTATTAACTACTGTATGTATCTGTCTATCTGTCAATCTGTATCTCTTATCTCTCTGTCTCTGTCTATTTCTCCATCATTTATATGTTATCTGTCTGTCTGTCTCTTTCTCTGTTTATCATCTATGATCTATGTCTGTATCTATCATTTATCATATCTATCACATCTATTTGTCTTTCTGTCTGTCTATCTATCATCATCTCTATGTATCATCTCTATCTTTATTATCTATCTCTCCATCATCTATTTGTCTGTGTCTGTCTGTCTATCTATCTATCTATCTATCTATCATCTATCTATCTATCTATCTATCTATCTATCTATCTATCTATCTATCTATCTATCATCTCTCCCTCTAACCTCTCCCTCTCTTTCACTAGCTATCTGTCTTTATCTATCTATCTATCTATCTATCTATCTATCTATTTATCTATCTATCTATCTATCTATCATCTATCACCTGTCTATCTATCTATCTATCTATCTATCTATCTATCTATCTATCTATCTATCTATCTATCTATCTATCATCTGTCTATCTATCATCTATCTATCTATCTATCTATCTATCTATCTATCTATCATCTGTCTATCTATCTATCTATCTATCTATCTATCTATCTATCTATCTATCTATCTATCATCTGTCTGTCTGTCTGTCTGTCTACCTCTTTATCTCTCTCTGTCTCTCTCCGTCTCTGCCTATTATCTATCCATCTATTTCTTTCTAGCTGTTTTTCGATCTCTCTCTTTGTGTGCGTGTGTGTGTGTGTGTGTGTTGTCTCACTGTCTCTTAGATTTATTCGCCTCCTGTGATTCTAGGTGGTTTACAATAGAACAATATTTTCTTTTCTTCCACAGAGGGTCCAGCCCAGCCCCATTGGGAGAAAGCAGCATGATGAGCAGCGGCTGCCCGGGTGCCCTCTAGGTCTGGCCAGCTTGTCTAGGTAAAGGGCAACGTCATTCAGTTGGTCACTTTTTGGGGGGTGGGTCCTCCAGGCAAGGGGCTCTGCCATCTCCCAGATCCACCCCTGCTCCCCAGGTCCTCCAGGCAGGAGTCCCAGATCTACGTCTCGCAAGGGCATCCCTTTGGCAAGGTCTGCTCTAGCCCATGCTGTCTCTATGGAAATGGCGGGTTTCCTGTGGCGATCTCCATAGTAACCAGGGCTTGTATCTAGGCCAAGCCGCTCTTTCTCCACAGCAACAGTGCCAGGATACAGGCCAAGACCCCAAATTGAGGCCATGATAGCCAATGTCTGTTTGGAGGGGGGGGGCATCTCTTTCTCTTGACAACCCCCCTTATTTTTTTTAGCTTCCATCATCGTTTGCCAGATTTGTCATCTGGGTTAAGCTTTCCACTTTTGGGAAAAACAAGAACTTTTTCCACTTGAGACTGTGAAGAAGAGATTGGACTGCCATTTGTCAGGAACGGTGTAGGGTCTCCCGCTTGGGCGGGGAGGGGTTGGACTAGATGACCTGCAAGGTCCCTTCCAACTCTGATTAACCTGTTAAAAGGAGCTTCACCTTGCAAGGCCGGTTTAGGCCGGCTTGCAAACGATGGCAGGCCTGCATCCCGTTACCGTGGCAACGTCAAAAGGCAGCCAGGCCTTGGGCCTCTCTTCCTGCTGTGTGTGTGTGTGTGTGTGTGTGTGTGTGTGTACTACAACTCCCAGCATTCCCAGCCAGGCTGGGCGAGAGCCTTAACCCAGATATTCGAAGAACCCACATTGGCTGATGATGGCTTGCGAAGTTTGCATATGTCAGTCAAATGTTGGCGTTTCGAACTGAATTTCCTCCACTGAGGATGGGGATCGGACCGAGATGACCCAACATATTCTCCGCTCGGCTTCGAATGGGTTTGCATAACGGGGACTTCAACTTCCAGAAATCCCCAGCAGGCAAGGCCAATTTCCCAGAATTCAGCACAGATAGGACAAGAATAACTGTAGTTGGACTGCCTTTATTGCACTTTTTGAAAACATTTAATAGATGGTGGGAATGCAGTAGACGTAACATATCTTGGAAGTCAGAGAAGTGGGGGGGGAGGAATGGGCTGGGGAATTCTGGGAATTGAAGTCCACAGGTCTTAAAGCAATCAAGTTTGGAGACCCCTGATGTATAGAATCTAGTGGAATCACTGGAAAACGGCATCCTTTGGCACTGTTTTTTCCCCAAATGGTTTTCATTAACTTTATAGCAGGGTCTCCAACCTTGGCCACTTTGAAGACTTCAACTCCCAGAATTCCCCAGCAGGCAAAAAGGTTTCCCAGAATTCAGCATGGATAGAGGACAAGAACAAGTGTGATTTAGACTACCTTTATCGCAATTTTGGATAATTTTCTTAATAGAGGGTGGGTATGCAATAAACATAATATATCTTGATATTCACGTGGGCGGCAAATAAAATAAAAAAGAGCCTGTTGGGGAATTCTGGGAGTTTGAAGTCCACAAGTCTTAAAAGCTGCCATGTTTGAGGCGCTTGGTCTAAAAGAAAGGAGAATTATGGAAATTAGGCCTAATATAGGTTATCCTCGAATTGCAATCCTTCATTTAGTGACAAAAAGTGACTTATAACCAGTCCTCGCACTTACAACTATTACAATCGTATGATCAAAATTTGGGCTATTGGCAACCAGAATGTATTTACGGCATTTGCACAATCTGGGGTGACACGAGTGAGCCAGATTCACTTAATGCCCACACGGTTCACTTAACTGCAGGGATTTGCTTAGCAACCGTGCCCCCAAAATGGTCATAAAATCAGGTGCAATTCATTGACCAACAAGCCTTGATTTAGCCATGTAAGTTGTGGTCCCAAGTTTGGTCGTAAGTCGAGGACTATCTCTACAGTAGTCCTTGACTTCCAGCAGTTTGTTTAGTGGCCATTTGAAGTTACAGAGGCACTGGGAAAAAGTGACTTAGGACCGTTTTTCACACTTAACGACAGTCGCAGCATCCTCGTGGTCCCGTGCTCCAAATTCAGACCCTTGGGCAACTGGCTCCTACTTATGACGGTGGCATTGGGATTCCCCTTTTGTGACCTTTTGACCCCCACAAAATCAAGGGAGAAGCCCAATTCACTTAACGACCTTGTGATTAACTTAGCAACGGCTGTGATTCACTTAACGATGGTGGCAGGAAAGGCTATGAAATGGAGCAAAACTCACTTGTCTCTCCCACCAACAGACATTTCAGATTCTACTACGGTCTTAAGTCAAGGACTACCTATATACAATCAGGGTCCTGTAGGTGGGGACCGTCTCAGGGGCTTTCTCCCCCCCACCCCCCATTTCAAACCCTTGTCGGCCCAAAGCTTTTTTGCAAAGCTTTTTTGCTTCTCTCTCTGTCGGGTTGTTGTGCCCATTTTTCAGATGGGGAAAACCGAGGCAGGACACAAGGAGCTTCATTTGAAGGGCTCAATTCTCCCTGGCTGGCTCATCTCCGTCACCCACAACCTGCTGGATGCCAAGCCAATTCTCCTAATTGGATTTTTTTTTCTCTTTCCCCTCAGCGCAGGATTGAAACCTTTATTTATCTTTTCCTCCGTGTTTACTTGGAACAAGGTAAATGGAATTTTCAACACAGGGAAGGCCGGTGTGCGGCCGTCCAAGGTTGAAATCGACAGACAAAGGGCTGAGATGAGATGCCATTTGGTGCCCAGGCAGCCGAGGAGAGCAGATTTTATAAATAGGGGTGGGGATTACCTGGCCGCCTCCTCTTAAGCATCTGCACAGTGTTTATTTGACTTTATTTTTATTTTTTATTTATCAAAGCTGCACCCGGCCCATCTTGCCAAAGGCAATTGTGCATTGCGATATTGCTGTGCCTGCTGCCTGCACGTTTCCCCAGGCTAAGCAAGGCAACAGCCTCTCCAAATTAGGGAGTTTTTTTTTTTTTTTTTTTTTGGGGGGGGATCATATTTTTATTTTGAGAAGTCCAAATTCAGATTTCCGTCTTTCGAAGTCCGCCTCTCTTTGTCTTTCTCTCTTTCCCTTTCTGTTCTCTCTTTTCTTTCTCTCTCTCTCTCTTTCTCTCTTTTCTCTCTCCCTCTTTTTCTTTTCTCTCTCTCCCCCTTTCTCTTCCTCTCTTTCTCTTATTTATTTATTGAATTTATATTGCTGCCTATTCGCCCATGGCGTCTCTTTCTCTCTCTCGCTCCCTTTGTATTCCTATCTCTACCTCCCTCTCTCTGTCTCTTTTCCTCTCTGTCTCTTTCGCTCCCTATCTTTCTCTTCCTTCCTTCCTTCTCTCTCTCTCTCATTTTCTCTTTTCCTCTCTCTTTTCTCTTTTTCTCTCTGTCTCTTCTTTCCTTCCTTTCTCTCCCTCTCTCTCTGCTTTTCTCCTCTTTTCTCTCTCTCTCTCTCTCTCTCTCCCTCGCTCTCTTTTTCTTCCTTTTCTTTCTCCCTCACTCATTTTCTCTTTTCCTCTCTCCCTTTCTCTCTGTCTCTTCCTCTTTTCTCTCTTTTCCTCTCCCTCTCCCTCCCCGCCTCCCTGCACTTAGCACTGTCCTGTTTCTGGCTTCATGCAGTTCGTTTTCCATGTTGCTGCAACAATCCCCTGCTATTCTCCCCCCTCCCATCTCTCCCCCCCAGCCCTGTTGCCTCTCCCCATCCAATCTGCTGACATCAGCCTCCTGTGACTCACAAGCAATCCAGCCCTATAAAAAAATCTGCTCCCCTCCTCCTCCTCCTCCTCCTCCTCCTCCTCCTCTTCTTCTTCTTCTTCTTCCTTCCTCCTCCTCCTCCTCCTCCTCCTCCTCCTCCTCCTCCTCCTCCTCCTCCCTCCTCTCCTCCTCCTCCTCTTCTTCTTCTTCTTCTTCCTCCTCCTTCTTCTCCTCCTCCTTCTTCTCCTCCTCCTCCTCCTCCTCCTCCTCCTCCTCCTCCTCCTCCTCCTTCTTCTTATCAGTTCGGGCGTCATCCCTCAATGCGGTCTCCGTGCCCAATTCCCACCACCTCTGCCCGCAGCCAAAACGGGATTCCTTCCATAGCGTGGCTTACGTGCCTCCATCCAGGGTTGGATATGTTTGCAAATGCGGTGTGCGTGTGTGAAGTAAGCAAAAAAAAAAAAGTGACTCTTCCAGATACGCGCCAGGGGTCCCTGGTGCTCTCTGAGCTGGGTGTTCTTCTGGCAGACGTTTCACAACCCAACTAGGCAAGGTCATCAGTATTTGACTAGGTGGTGAACTCGTGCACTGATGATATTACTGGTTTGGTAATGAAACGTCTGAAAGAAAGCAAACCAGCTCAGAGAATCCAAGAACTCCACATCTTCCTCCTCCTCCTCTTCCTCCTACTTGCAAACCCCACTTCCTTCTCACACTGATGATATTACCTAGTTGGGTAGTAAAACGTCGGCCAGAAAACAGCCAAGCTCAGAGAGGACCCAAGATTCTACTTTCTTCCTCCTCCCATGCAACCCCCCCCTCCCTTCTAGCACTGACGACGTTCCCTAGTTGGGTCACGAAATGTCTGCCAGAAAAACCACCCAGCTCATGTCAACCCCCAGTTACAAATATTCTCCTTTATTGGTAGCACCTGGAGCATTTTAGGAAAACCTGCAAACTTTCTTTTTTGGGACTTCCATCTCCAAGGTTGTCTGACATTCTAGGAGAAGACTTATCGTTGGTAGCCAAGACAATGAAGGAATCTCCTTTTTTTTTTCCCGGACACGCAAACACGTTTTAGGGAAAAAAAAAAAAAAAAGGGGAAGAAAGCTTCGGTTGAAGCTTTCGAAGCTCGATTCGCTCCTCGGTGGGTTTGCAAGTGTCCTTCCCCTTGACTTTAGAGCAGGCGGTCCCCCAAACTTGGCAACTTTAAGACTTGTGGACTTCAACTCCCAGAATTCCTCAGCCAGCAAAGCTAGGAATTCTGGGAGTCGACGTCCACAAGTCTTAAAGCTGCCAAGTTTGGAGATCTCTGCGATAGAGCTTGGCGCTGGGGAAATCAAGTCCAATGGTTGAACAATTTACGTGTGTGTGTGTTTGTGCAACAGGGCTACATTTCCCAGGAACCATTTTGCACGATGCCCAGGGGCAAAGGGGGTGCTGGGAGATTTTCGTTCCATCTTCTTTACCCACTGATACGATATTTACGGAGGGCAAAATCCTACTTGCCAGGAGACCATTGTGACAAGTCTTAAAAAGATCAGCGGGGCCTCTGACCTACAAGGACAAGGACGCCATGCCCAGATGTGTGTGCGGGCATGTGCATGTGTCTTGCTTTCACCACCCTACTGGCAAGCACCAATCTTTGCCATCAAACCTACCGGCTCTAGGAGGGGGGTAGTCTTACGTTCTCTGGTGGTCCCACATCTGCCGCCTTGCCTGTCCTCCACGACAACATCCAGTTTGACTGCAGCGTTCCCCCCCCCTCCTCAAATCTCTGTTCCCTACCCCATGGCAGCCACCCTTTCCTCCCCTCCCCCCTGCCTCTCCTCTCTGCTCCATCCTGGCCTGTTTCCATACAAAGCCCCTTTCCGTTTGGATACCCCGTCACTGCCAGGAAATGGATGCTGAGCGTGTGTGTGTATGTGTGTGTGTGTGTGTGTGTATGTGTGTGTGTGAGAGAGACAGAGAGAGAGAGAGAGAGAGACACTGACGAGGGCGGGAAGAGAGAGAGAGACTGCAGCTCTTGGGATGATTGACACCGGATGGTACACCTCTCTGTCTCCGTTCACACGGGCGTGTGAATATCAGTGCGTGCACCCCTGACTTTCCCGACGCGTGCGAAATAGGCTGGCTTATTTGTAACACCTCCACCCCACCCACCCACCCACCCCCGGGCCAGGGAAGTAAGCAAGAATTGGGAGGGAAATACCACCGTATTAGGGGGGGCATGGCTTGGGTGGACCAAAAACGGGCAGCGGCTACCTCTGGCGCGAGAGCAGCCACCCCAGGGCTGCATTTTTAGGACCGAGTCAAAAACCGGACTGGACTTTGCTTTTTTTTTCAGCTCAGCTGGCACCGGACGTGGCATCCTTCTGCCAACTTAAGGCAGCCAGGAAGGGAATTCCGTGTGCAAAATGGCTCAAGGGGGAGGGGAATGCAAGAACGGAGCGGCCAAGTGGCATCCATCTCACGAAGGAACAAGCGTTTCTCGAGCATGCCGTGCCCTTGGCTGGCCAGGCTTGGAAAAACAACAGGGCCTGTGTCTCACCAACGGGCTTGCCAAAGTTGGCAACTTCCTGTCGCTCCGTCGGCTGTTTCCAGGAAGTGCCACCTCAAGAGCCTGCTTCGCCCTCCTTCCCGAAAACGGTGCCCCGGCAACCTCAAGTTCGATGTTTCGGCCTCAAACCTCTCTCGGCCCGCAACCAAAACCACTGAGATGTGCTCTTAGCATTCGACCCAACTTTTTGTGTCTCTGGTTTCCTCCAGGGGGAGTGAATTTGCACTGGGGGCCTGTCTTCACTTGGGGGGGCGGTGGGGGGAACTAGATAGAGTGGGTGTTTTCCCGCCATGGTAACTTTAAAATGGCTGGGCTGGACTTCAGCTCCCAGAATTCCCCAGCCCTCCCTCCAATCAGTTTTCCATTTAACTGCCACACCCGTTTAGTCCGGGGTGTGTGTGTGTGTCTCCAACCATGGCAATTTAAAAGCCTGGAGGACTTAAACTCCCAGAATTCCCCATTCAACCATACCTCTTGTTTTTTCTCCTACTCTCTCGAGATTGCAGAGGAAGGAATGACGAGAGAGTAAACAAGCCAGAGAGTCGAAGTCTAGCGACTCTGGCTGGGGAATTCTGGGAGTTGGAGTCCTCCAGGCTTAAAGTTGCCAAGGTTGGAGACCCCTGGCCTGTAGCCCACACTTAACCGGTTTATTAATTCAGCTTGTTGAGCGTTAATTTTTTTTCCCCCTTGATCAAAATCAAGATATATTACATCTGCCGCATTCCCACCATCTTTTTAATTCTCTTCCCGATCTGAGCGGGAATTCTGAGAGTGGGTCCCACCGTCTTAAAGCGGTTGAGATTAAGAAAGGCTGTGATAAGAGACCAGTGAACTCCGAAATCCAGGCTTCCCAGTGTTCCCTGATGTCACCACATCGTTGTCTCTCCTTTTCGCCATAGGTCCGAGGCAGCACGATGGCTTCGGGTGTGGAGCTCACAGACAGCAGCCATTCTAGTTCCCTTCTGATCCAGCTGAACGAGCAGCGGCTACGCGGACAGTTCTGTGATATCACCATCATCGCCGAAGACACTAAGTTCAAGGCCCACAAAAACATCCTCGCGGCCTCCAGCCCCTACTTCAAGGAGGTCCTCTCCGAGGAATCGGCATCTCGCCAGCCGCGCCAGATCCTGGAGCTTCCCGACATCCAGGCGAAAATCTTCTCGGACATCTTGAACTTCATTTATAACTCTCGGCTCTCGGTGCCCAGTCCGGCCATTGCCAAGGAGATTGGGGTGGTAGGCCGACGGTTGGGCATCTCCCGCTTGGAGAACCTGGATGATCCCCTGGCGGAGGTTAAGATGGACAGTCCCAGCATGGCCTCCCCTCGAGGGTGTGGCTCCCCCATTGACCTCACCTGCCCCTCCCGTTCTTCAGAACCCTCTAGCCCTGTTTGTTTGCAGGATTTGACCAAAGTGTACAGCCCTAGGCAGGACCCCCGCCCTGACTCTGAAACCGAAATGGCCAAGATCCTCTACAATCTGAGCTCCGTTGCGGCCGTACCGCCGCCCACGGCCTCCGATTTGACCTTCGTGCTGAAGGAAAACATCGATTGGGACCACAACCTCTCCGGGGCTCCTCCTGTAGCTTCTGTCAACCCAAACGATGGGGTGCCAGCGTCCGCCTCTTCTTCCTCCCCCTCGTCCCCCTCCGGGGCTTCCTACCCAGCCAGCAGCACCTTCTGCTGCGGGAGCTGCAACCGGTCCTTTGCGACATCCTCCGCCCTCAGCCTCCACGCGAAGCTCCACCGGACGCGGCGTTCACTCTCCTGCCGCCACTGCGGCAAAAGTTTCATCCACATCAAGCGGCTGCAGACACACGAAGTCTTGTGCAAGGAGGGGGAGAAACCCAAAGAGGGGGACCCCGCCAACAAGGCGCCCGCCAGCCCAGAGTTACCTTCCAAGCCAACAGTTGTAGCGGCTTCTTCCAAAAAGGCGATGCTCTTCCGCCATCGGGGCCCGCCACGCATGGATTATCTCTCCGACCAAGACCACTTCGTCAAAGTTGTAGACGGGCACATCATCTACTTCTGCACCGTCTGCGAGCGGTCCTACATGACCCTCTCCAGTCTCAAGCGTCACTCCAATGTCCATTCCTGGCGCCGGAAATACCCGTGCCGTTACTGCGACAAAGTGTTCGCCTTGGCCGAGTACCGCACCAAGCACGAAGTGTGGCACACCGGGGAACGTCGCTACCAATGCATCTTCTGCTGGGAGACCTTTGTGACTTACTACAACCTGAAGACTCATCAGAAAGCCTTCCACGGGATCAATCCTGGCCTCATCTCCTCAGAGAAGACCCCCAATGGGGGTTACAAGCCTAAACTGAACGCGTTGAAACTCTACCGCCTCTTGCCCATGCGCTCCCAGAAGAGGCCGTATAAAACGTACAGCCAGGCGGTGGCATCCGAGGACCTTCTGCACCCAACGCGTGCCGTCCCCATGACCCTGGGGGAGAGTGGTCCCTTGGATGGAAACCTGGTCTCTTCCTTGAGCGCCGGTGACGTGGCTTCCGTCTTCCCCACCATGAATGCCTCTTTAGAATTGCCTGAGGCCGAATGCACCCACCAGCAGGAAACCACAAGCACCGAGGAGACGTCCGTCTTTCCAACTCCCAGTGAGGAGAGCCAGCTGGGCAAACCGGCCCGGTCTTTGAGCACAGAGGCACCCACCGTCATCGCCTACGGGCACCCCACTTCTTCTGTGATCGTTCATAGCACCTCGGTGAAAGCCCAGGCTCCTTCCGTGATCACGTACAACAGCACGTCATCCAGCGCTCTGTTGAATGCGGGGACTGCACCATCGCTGTCCCAGTTGGAGTCCCCTTCTCCAGCTGTAACTAAACCCATTAAGAAGCAGGTCCTGAGAGAATACATCCAGTCACAGAAGATAGAGGAGCAGGCTTTGGAAGAGGACGGCAGCGAGCAGGGGTTCAAGGCAAGACGACCACGGACTGGGCGCACCATGACTTACATGGCTAAACCGGCCTGTGTGGGAGCCACCTCCGAAAGCCGAGCAGCTCCACTCTGCCAGATCACAGTCCGCATCGGCGAGGAAGCCATCGTCAAGCGGCGGATCTCGAAACCGACCTCATGCTTGACAAAAGCACCCGGGTGGGAGGAAGGCGCTGGATTTCAGCCATGATCTGAGCAGTGAGAAACCGCATCACTCCCTCCTGCCTCCGACGCTCCACGGCAAGCGGGCCGAGAGGGTGTTTGCGAACGAGAGCGGTGAGGAGGACAGCGACCGCGGAGACACAGAAGACCAACTCTGGCGCCCCTACTACAGCTACAAACCCAAACGGAAGCCCGGCAGCAGCGGCAGCAGCAAAGCCCTGCCGAAGGTGAAGAAGTCGCGGTGGCGGCACAAGCTGCGTTCCCTGCACTGGATGAAGCGGTCAGAAGAAAACAAGGAGGGAAGCCGAGCGGGACCCCACCGTCCGGGCTCTGCCGAAGTATCCAGGGGACAGGGCGCTGACTCTGACCGGTATGAGATGGACCGGCCGGTCAAAGTGGGGGGCAGGCGGGGCGGTGAATGGAAGCATGAGTGTAGCATTTGCAGCAAACTCTTCTCGGCCCTCAAGAAACTGAAGAAGCACGAACGGGTCCATGCCCGCCTTGCCAAGGACAGCCAGGCCGTGGCGGTTTTGACAGCCACCCCTCACCGGGTGGGCCGCAAGCCTCTGGTGAAGTTTGCCTGTGCCCACTGCACAAAGGTCTGCAAGACCGCGGCGGCCCTGAGCCGCCACATGAAACGACATGAGGGCCAAGAGGAGGTCCCCCTGCCGGTGCTTACCACGGTCATTGCTTACTCCAAGAAGCCCACCGAGGTGCCCATGCCCACCCCTCCCCCAGTGGTCAAGGAAGAGACCACTCAGGAGATGCAGGTGTCGTCTTCCAGCGGGGAGGCACCCGGAGGCCAGCCAGAGGTGCCCGAGGAGGGCTGTGCAGAAACAGTGCCGTACAGCAGGCACACCCCTCGGCCCGAAGATGAAAACCTGTCGCCGCCAGGGGCCACCAAGTCCCCTTTTCACGAGGAGCCACCCATCTGCTCGCCACTGCTACAGGCCACCACGACCACCACTAGCCTTGCCGACCTGCTGCCAGATCTGCCCTACTCTCTTAAGGACCCCATCATCTCTCACACCGGCCTGGTCCAGAAAGAGATCCTGGCATCCCAGGAGATGGAAAGCAACCGATACCCAGTCCAGGAGTATCCGTTGCCCCTGCTGGTGCCCGGGAGTTGCCGGAGCAGGAAGGAGGTGGAAGACAAGGCCTCGTTCCTGGCTTACCCCAGCGCCATCCAGTTCAGTGCCATCAGCAAGGCCGGGAGCAGTGGTGGCGATGGCAAAGTCAGCTTCTACCCTGAGCCGTACCCGCTGATGTACGGGCACCAGCTGCTGGCCACCTACCCCTACAATTTCACCCTGCCAGTGGCTTTGAACATGGTCATTCCAGATGACAAGGGCCAGCCCTTGCCCTTCCTGTCCAACGTCTTCAGCTATTCGATGAACCCTTGCCGGGGCGTGGTGGGGCATGAGGGGCCGCCCGCCGCCCACGGGGGCCTGGGGATGGGCGGCTCGGCTCGGGAGAGCCGAGGAGATCCAGCGGTGCCCGAGAGGCTGAAGAAAGGCGGGCTCCTTTGAAGGACAGGGCAGGCAAGGGGCGCCCGGATTACGGGGCCTGGAAGAAAGGCAAGGCAGAGGAGTGGCCGGCCTCCGCCCCTCTTCGGTTCTGAGAAGGTAGGGGGGCATGCTTAGGAGGACCGTTGTGGGGGTGGGTGGGTGAGTGCGGATGGGCCCCCCCCCCTAAACCGGGGGCAGGTAGAAGAGAACCAGCCCCACAACCCTTCCTATCAGTGGCATTTCACATGGGGCACGTGTCATAGAGAAGACTTCTTTAAACAAAAATAGCAAATATAGGTACAGGGTACCCTCTTCCCTCCCCCTTTCCTGCCCACCCACTCCCACCCACGCCTGGTTCCTAACCCTCCCCACTCCCCCTATGAATGTTGTTTGTAGACACAAATAAGAGTGAATTTGCACAAGGAACCGCTTTTCACCCTTCTGACTCAACGCCTCGCCATCCCCAGGGCGATTTCCAGCCTGTTCTCGTGCGCCCCCTCCTCCTCTGTATTTTTGCTGCTGGGGGGTGGATGGGGTGAAGAGGTGGGGGGGGTCAGACTCTCTAATGTAGCTCCTCCTCCCTGCTTTGGGGGTGCCTGCGGACCCCCTCCTCTTCCTCCTGCTCCTCCCCACAAACCGCCTGAGGATCCCTTTCCTCCTCTTCTCCCTTCCTTTCCCCATCAGGCCCTGCTCCCCGTCCTCACCCCTCTGTTCTTGGGGTGTCTAAAGACTCGACCCCCTGCTATCGGAATGTCCTTCCCCGCGGACCCTCCCTTTTCCTCTTCCCCCTTCCCACTTATCAGGGTGGCCTTCCTCTCCCTTTATTCTCTTCCCCTGCTCTTCCTTCGTCCCCCAGCCCGTGTCTATCCCTGTGCGTGCGCGAGCGCGCGCTCTGTGCATGCGATTTGTTTTCCAACTGGCTGAATGTGATGAATCACATTTTCATTTTGGGCAGAGGAAGACAGCCATGGGATGTGGGAAGGGGGGCGTGTTGCGGTGTGCAAGCCAGCCAGAGAGGAACGGAATGGTGGAAGGACCAACCGAGTTGTGTCGCACCACACCGTCCTCCAGCCCAGCACCCTGCTGGGGGACCCCAGCGGAGGGTGGGGTATTCTTAAATTTGGGTGCCCAGCAGCAAAAAACCCCTCCTCTCCTCTCCTCCCTTTCCCCAACACCCCCTTCCTTCCCCCAACCCACCCACCCCCCAGTATAAACGACCAAGGATCAGCAATAGGTAATTTCAGCTATACATGTAAACTAGTGTTCTCTCTCGTTTTTTTGTTTTCGTTTTCAAAGTAGCGTTACGTTTTGTTTTTGTTTGTTTTTTCAAAATGGGTGGCCTAGTTTCGAACAATAATAACTTAACGGGGCGGATCTCCCCGAGGGAAAAAGCCCGCAAGACGGGGTGTGCGGAGGGCAGGAGGCTGGAACTGTGGGTCCCCACGCAGGAGAAAGACAGATTAAAGATGGTTTGTTGTGGACCAATGAAGTGCGCGTCGCAAAAACTCCAGCAGCGCAGACATCTCCCCCCCGAGAGTTGAATCTCCCCCAAAATGAGCACCTCCCTCCTTTTCTTCCCTTGCTAGCCTCTCCCCTCAAAAATATTAAGCGTCAGCCTCTGTATTGCATTCAGGGAAAAGGAAAAATAAGAAGCAAAGGAACGCTGCACCATTTGGAGGAAGGAAATAATTTTTAACAGGCAAAATAAGCGGCGTTTTCCTGTTTGAAAACCAAATGCTTAAGCCCGGTGGAAATTTTTCCGACTCTTCCTTCCTTCCCGATTCCAAACATAAAAACGCTCTCTTGCGTGGACACACACCCCTCCCCTGATTTTGATGGGGAGGTTTTCCCAAAAGGACCCCCAAAAAAAAAACCCCACGGCACATTTTGATTTTGCGATTATTTATGGAAGGAAGAATCGCACGCAAGGTTCTTAGATTCAACTCTCCCCGTTTGTTCTCCCTGTAAAATTCCTCGCCCCCCTTTCTTTTTTTCTTTTTAGGAAAATGGGGAGGGGAATATCCTCTGGTGAAGTATGGGACTTCCCAATCCTGGCCTAAAAACATCGTAGCTCCTTTCGCGGCAGTTTGACCACCTTCCAAATTTAACTTTTTCGTATGTTCCCTCCCTTTCCTGCCCCCGCTGCAGGGAAGTGTCTGGATGACCTCCCTTCCTCCCATTTTTTTTTTTGTCCTGGCTCTGCCGTCGCCGCCGCAGCATTGCAGACGTACTGCGATGTACCCTCCCATCGTTTGTGGAGTGACAAGACCTGCGTTCTTTCCAACCTTGTGAAAGTTTCCCCCCCCTCCCAAGCTAAGCCTGGGAGGGGGCATTGCTACTCCTCTTTGGCGTAGTTTACCTTTCCAGGTAAACCTCCACCTCTGCACCTCTGGTTGTGATTCTTAGGTCCACCGCGAAGTTCCCTGGACAGTACACTGTGTAGAATTCCCAGTGTAGAATCAAGCAGGGGAGTTGAGGTTCAGGTACCTTTGAACCCCGTTCCACCTGCAGAATTGGGAGCCGAGGTGCTGGGGGCGGGGTCACACCAGCCCTCCCCCGCTTCTGCACAGGGACTGGCTCCAGGGACCTCGTAGACATGCCATGGGGGGGAAAAAAAACCCTTTCCCACGTGAGAGATGATATTGGTTCCCCGATACTGCTTTGCTGCACCCTGGCACGGCAGAATTGGCGTGTGCACGTAGAGGATGCATCGCAGCCCACCACACCACGCACATTTCTGCCCACCCTTTCCTTCCCACCCCACCCCACAAACACAAAGACCTGTGGCCCCCTCCTCTGCTTTTTTTCTGCCGTGATGCGTCTTTCTTCCCACCCTCCTCCTGTCCACTGCTCCCCTTGCTGGCCCTTCGTGACATCCGATACATTCCCTGGTTGACAGCAGGCTGCGCCACAGCGGGATTTTTCTCACGCACATTCATTTCCTGTCCGGCAGGCGCACAGCTCCTTCTGCACTCGGCCCCCTCCCCAGCCCCCCAGCCCCGGCCTGCTATCCAGGGCTGAACATGTTAGGGTGCTACTTGCCCTTCTCAAAACTTCTCCTGGGATTTATGTTTAAATTTTGGGATTGTGGGGAGTTTAGTCCGGGGCCTAACGCTGGATTGGAGGCCTTGTGTGCAGGGGCCTTCCACTGGCTAGGTTACAGCACACGCTGCTGTTCTGCATGGGGAGGGGGGGAGAAAGGGCCTTTCCCGCTAACCCAGGGGTCTGCAACCCACAGCTCTGGAGCCACAGCTGCTGCTGCTGCTCTTCCTCTTCCTCTTCGTCTTCCTCCTCCTCTCCTTCTCCTCCTCCTCCTCTTCCTCCTCCTCTTCTTCCTCCTCCTGCTCCTTCTCTCCTCCTTCTCCTCCTCCTTCTACCCCCCTCCTCCTCCTCTTTCTCCTCCTCCTCCTTCTCCCCTCCTCCTCCTTCCCTCCTCCTTCTCTTCCTCCTCTTCTTCATCCTCCTCTTCTTCCTCCTCCTGCTCCTTCTCTCCTCCTTCTCCTTCTCCTCCTCCTTCTCCCCTCCTCCTCCTCCTCTTTCTCCTCCTCCTCCTTCTCCCCTCCTCCTCCTTCCCCTCCTTCTTCTCCTCCTCTCCTCCTTCTCTCCTCTTCCTTCCCCTCCTCCTCCCCCTCCTCTCCTCTTCCTCCTCCTGCTCCTTCTCTCCTCCTTCTCCTCCTCCTTCTCCCCTCCTCCTCTTTCTCCTCCTCCTCCTTCTCCCCTCCTCTTCCTTCCCCTCCTCCTTCTCCTTCTCCTCCCCCCCCCTCTTCCTCCTCCTCTTCTTCCTCCTCCTGCTCCTTCTCTCCTCCTCCTTCTCCCTCCTCCTTCTCCCCTCCTCCTCCTCCTCTTTCTCCTCCTCCTCCTTCTCCCCTCCTCCTCCTTCCCCTCCTCCTTCTCCTTCTCCTCCTCCTCCTCTTCCTCCTCCTCCTCTTCTTCCTCCTCCTGCTCCTTCTCTTCTCCTTCTCCTCCTCCTTCTCCCTCCTCCTCTTTCTCCTCCTCCTCCTTCTCCCCTCCTCTTCCTTCCCCTCCTCCTTCTCCTTCTCCTCCCCCTCCTCTTCCTCCTCCTCTTCTTCCTCCTCCTGCTCCTTCTCTTCTCCTTCTCCTCCTCCTTCTCCCCTCCTCCTCTTTCTCCTCCTCCTCCTTCTCCCCTCCTCTTCCTTCCCCTCCTCCTTCTCCTTCTTCTCCTCCTCCTCCTTCTCTCCTCTTCCTTCCCCTCCTCCTTCCCCTCCTCCTCCTCCTCCTCTCCTCTTCCTCCTTCCCCTCCTTCTTCTCCTTCTCCTCCTCCTCCTCCTTCTCCCCTCCCTCCTCCTCCTCTTTCTCCTCCTCCTCCTTCTCCCCTCCTCCTCCTTCCCCTCCTCCTTCTCCTCCTCCTCTTCCTTCCCCTCCTCCTTCCTCCTCCTCCTCCTCCTCCTCCTCTCCTCTTCCTCCTTCCCCTCCTTCTTCTTCTCCTTCTCCTCCTCCTCCTCCTTCTTCTCCCCTCCTCCTTCTCTCCTCTTCCTCCTTCCCCTCCTTCTTCTCCTCCTCCTCCTCCTCTTCCTTCTCCCCTCCTCCTCCTCCTCATGCTCCTTCTCTTCTCCTCCTCCTCCTCCTCCTCCTCCTCCTCCTCCTCCTTCTCCTCTTCCTCCTCCTCCTCGGTGGTGCAGTGGTCAGAATGCAGTATTCCAAGCTATTCCTACTGCAATCTGGCAGATCGAATCCCACCAGGTTCCAGGTGGATTCATCCTTCCATCCGGTGGGTAGAATTGGATCCAGATCGTGGGGGGAAAGAGGGCTGACTCCATAAACCGCTCAGAGAGGGCTGTAAAGCACTGTGAAATGATACATAAGTCTAAGTGCTATTGCTGTTCTTCCTCTTCTTCCTCTTCTTCTTCTTCTCCTCCTTCTTCTTCTTCTTCCGGGGCCTCTGTTGTGCCTCCCTGTCGGCGGATCCCACCACTGGCTGGTCCCTCCCCTTCCCGTCACACCTCACCTGGCCTGAGAAGGTAAGGGTGATCCTGAGCGACATGAAGACTCCTGCTCCATATTCCAGAGCAGGAGTCGACCGGGGTGGGAGAGAGTCGCACCAGCGGTTCAGTTACCGGCTCCCTGGTGTTTTCGGTGGGGAAAACGGGTCCAAACGGCTCTTTTCGAGTGTTTAAGGTTGCAGACCCCCCGCCCGCCCGCCCTAACCAGCCCCTCCCCCGTGAGTTTTTGAGTGGGGAGGGGTGCTTGCATTTGCAGTAGCCGGACCCCTTGATTGCATCCAGAGATGGGAGGAGGGCAAGAGAGATTGGCCCGGGCGGAGCAAGGACACGCACCAAAGCTACATTTGGGGTGGTTTTTCCTCCCCCGCACCCCAACACCGCCAAAGCAGGAGGCTTTGGGGGCTGGGGGGAGAACATTGGGGGCAGAAGTGGGGAAGTCGCTGACATGTACATAGTGGTTGATCTTTTGCACTTTGTCACTGGGGAGGGGCGCGAGCTGGGGGGCGGGCGCTCCGGTGATTGTTGACCGTTTGCTACTGAATGTAACTCGTTTTTATTTTCCTTTTTTAGAAAAGCACCTCTAGCTAGTTTTTACGGCACTTTAGATATTTACTGAAATTCTGTTTAAGGAAACTACAGAAAAGCAAAAAAATAAAAATAAAAAAATAAAAGGGAGAGAGAGAGAGAGAGAGAGAGACAGAGAGGAAAGCAATAGCAGGAGAGAGAGAGAGAAAGCAGGAAAAGGCAGTCGTTTCAAAATTACGTCGGTCATTAGTCATGAGGACAAATCATCGTGGGTTTTGTTTCGGTTTTTGGTTTTTTCCTGCCGCTTTTTTCCCGGTCTCTGTTCCAAAAAAAAAAATTGTGACAAGTGTAAGGAAATTTCCTTTTAGACGATTACTGTATTTATCTTTCTGCATCTTTGTGTGTAACTCCAATAACTTCTTCAAAATAAAATAAAATGACAATTATAACGTTGATGGTGGCACACCCTTTGGAAGCGCGCCTGCTGTTTTCTTTGCTTTTGTTTTTCTGCGTTAGCAACCGTCCTGGGCTGAGAGACAAAAAAAAGAGACAGAATTGGGTGGGACGGCTGCGACCACAACCCTCCCCGGGATGCAGGTTTGTGGAAAGCGGGGTGGGGAGGAGGAGGAAGAGGAGAAGATGAAGGCTGTGGGGTCCTTGGTGCGGTCTGAGCCTGGTGGTTTCGGTGCGGCGGTTTCGTGACCCAATTAGAGAACATCACCAGGGCTGGTTAACCCCGGTCTTCCTTCTAGCCTTGATGACGTCCCCTAGTTGGGTCATGAAACGCCTGCGAGGAAACCCAAGTTCGGAGACCACCAAGGACCCCACAGTCAGTTGTCTTCCTCTGCAAACCCCACTCCCTTCTAGCCCTGATGATGTTCCCTAGTTGGGTCAAGAAACGTCTGCAAGGAAAATAAAGCTCAGAGCTCACCCAGGACCCCTCAGTCCTGTGCCTCCTCTTCCTCCTCCCTCTCCACAACCCTTCCTCCCTCCTAGCACTGATGGCGTTCCCTAGTTGGGTAAAGAAACATCTGTAGGGAACCAACCGAGCTCAAAAACCACCAAGGACTCCTCAATTTCTTCTCCTCCTCCCTGCAACCCCTCTCCCTTCTAGCACTGATGATGCTCTTCCTCCTCTTCCTCCTCCTTTCCACAAACCCTCCTTCCGCTCCTCTTCTTCCTCCTCCTCCTCCTCCCTCCCCACAAACCTTCCCTTCTAGCACTGACGGTGTTCTCTAACTGGGTCATCAAACGTTTCATCAAGGATCCCTCACTCCCTCTCTTCCTCCTCTTCCCCCTCCTCCTCCTCCTCCTCCTCCTCCTTCCCACAAACCCTTCTTGCACTTGACGATGTTCCCTAGTTGGGTCATGAAACGTCTGCAAGAAAACCACCCAGTTCAGACAGCCCCCAGGACTCCAGAGTACAAAACAGAAGCGCAGCCTCAGACGTAACTTACGTACCGTTTGCCAAGTCTTCCCATCCTCTCTAGAACTGCAAATCCAATTCATCAGCAAATCCAACGTCAAGAGTTCGTTTTTCTCTCACTGTTGTTAAATTAATGGTCATATTGGGGTGGGGGAAGCTGCAGGGGAGTGGGCTTAAGTTCCCCCCCTCATCTACCCTCAATGCCCCTCAAGGAAAACACACACACATACTTCTAGTAAACCTGCTTGCAAGAAAAGAGCCCCCCCGCCTGCCCCCCCAAGATGCTGGCTACCCAGTTCTGTGTACCCCGAAGGGGAATATTTTGGGGGGGGGCGGGGGCAGAGGGGGAAATGGGGTTTGTTTCCACTTTTATGAGTGAAAAAGGGGTGCGTGGGCCTTGTGGCGGAGCAGTTGCAAATCACACGTTTGTGGGAAAAAGCCTTTTCTATAGGTCAGAAAC
Organism: Pseudonaja textilis; assembly: GCF_049901715.1. NCBI lineage: Eukaryota > Metazoa > Chordata > Lepidosauria > Squamata > Elapidae > Pseudonaja > Pseudonaja textilis. The sequence continues at coordinate 124,979,983 of NC_142008.1, read as the reverse complement.
TTAAAAGGGATTGGCGTGAATTTCCACTTTGCGCATTTGGGGTAGGATTAAAGGATGTGGCAGCCACCCCCGAAACCTGGCCAAGAACCATGGGTCTTGTAGTCCTTTCTCCAAGAAACCCCGTTTTATTCAAAGCCTGTACATGGGTGTTTCTCAACCTTGGAACTGGAAGAGGAGCGGACTTCAACTCCCAGAATTCCCCCAGCCAGCACAGAATTTTGGGAATTGAAGTCCACCCCTCTTCCCAATCAGAATAGAGTGGGGACGGGACCTTGAAGGTCGTCTAGTCCAGCCCTCCGCTCACGCAGGAACGTTCCCATTTCAGACAATCCGGCAATCCGGTTTCTTCTTCAAAACTTCCAGATGATGAACAGCTTCTGGTGTCAAGCAGTTCCCGGGTTAATTGTCCTCCCCGTTAGGAAATTTTCTCCTTAATTCCAGGTTGCTTCTCTCCTTGGTTAGTTTCCATCCGTGGTTTCTTGTCCTGCCTTCTGGGGCTTTGCTAAATAAGTTGACCCCCCTCTACTTCGGGGCAGCCCTCAATTACCGGAATACTCCTATCATGCACTTCTTACTCCTCCTTTCTCAAATCCTCCAACCCTTCTCTGTAATGTTTTCGTCTCAGGGCCTTTGCTCCTTTTAATTGCTCTTCTCTGCACTTCCCCCCCAAAAAGTCTGAACATCTGTTTTGGAACGTGGTGAGCAAAACTCGACCCGATCGTCCGATCTTACTAAGGCTTTACACAGAGCTTTGACGCTCTGCCTCTGTTTACACAACCACAGAATCGCATTTGGCTTTTTCTTGGCGGCGGCTGCACACGGCTGACTCCCGTTTAAGTCATCGTCCACTAGGACTCCAAAGTCCGTCCCTCCATTAACTGTTTTCGAGGCGGGTTTCCAGCTGCTAAGGTTGAGTTAACACTGCCCTTCCTACAACACCTGCCAAAAAAACCTACCCTCCCTACCTGTCCCTTCCATCTTTCAACGCACAAACGCAAAATAAACCGCACCAAACTTGATTGCAGGAAATACGACTTCAGCAACCGAGTGGTCAATGTCTGGAATCCTCTACCTGACTCTGTGGTTTCTTCCCCAAACCCCCAAAAACTTTTAACCTTAGACTGTCTACTATTGACCTCACCCCTTTCCTAAGAGGTCTGTATGGGGCGTGCATAAGCGCACCAACGTGCCCACCGTCCCTGTCCTATGGTTTCTTTTATTTTTCTTACATGTATCCGTGTATTCATAACTATATTTTTACTTATACCTATTATCTTGTAAACGGATTGACAAATCAAAATAAATAAATAAAAACAACAACAGCTGGATCTTTGTCCTTCCCTCTAACCTTCCTGGTGTTGTTGCAACCATGAGTAAACAAGCCATTGGCCTCCCATCGTTTCACGCCCTCCAAGCGCAAGACAGGTAAGCATCGCTCTCTCAAGTTGTTTTTGTGTGTTTGTGTGTTTGTGTGTGTGTGTACGCCTTTACAGGTGCGCCGATGTGTTATGCAGCAAACTTACCTGGACTTTATTTTTTATTTTTAAATGCAAACTTATATTTTAAAAAAATCAACGATCGCTCATCTGGATTGCAACCACTTTGGCTCACGGCTTGTTGGAAAGTCTCGGTAACTTTCTAGAGCGGAAGAGAGTTGCGGTGTGGTACACACCGCAGAGGGCAGGGGTGTTGCCAAGAAAATGCCCCCCACCTTTCCATGCATCCACAAGTGGCATCAATTAATGAAAAGGGCAGCCCCCCTCCCCAAATTATTTTAGGCCAGGGATCTCCAAACACGGCACCTTTTAAGACTTGTGGACTTCAACTCCCAGAAGTCTCTGTCAGGAAAGGCAATTTCCCAGAATTCAGCAGGAGAAGACAAGGACAACTGTAGCTAACTATCTTTTATCACATTTTTCGAAAACACTTAATAGATGGTGGGAATGCAATAGACTATATATATATATATATATTTAAAACAGAAACGGCTGTGAAAGTCCGACTCACAGACGAACACAATACACAAGCCTGATGATGGCAGATGAGATTCTGCCGAAACGTCGCTACAACTTTAAAAGCACAACTATAATGACGTGGGAAATACCCGAACAAAACTGAATATCATGTATGTATGTATGTATGTATGTATGTATGTATGTATGTATGGTATTCAGCTTTGTTCGGGTATTTTCCCACGTCCTTGTATAATTTTAATAAATTTTATTGAAAATAAACATTTTAAAAGTCTTGAACGTGGTGGACTTTCTTTGACATACATACCTGTCTTTACATTATTATTCTAGAAAAAAAATCATTAAGCAATGTAAGCATTCATACACACACACACATATATATTATACACATATGTACATTTGATCTTTGTGTCATTTTATATCTTAATCATTGTGTTGCATTTCAATTACCTCTTAAATTCTAATTTACATTTTATAGACTTCCTTTCATATCCCTCCATTGTTCCATACTTTATAATATTCTGATACGTCTCGTTCTTTCAATTCTAATGTCAGACTGCCTAGTTCAGCACATTGAGAAATCTTGTCTATTATTGCTACGTCATTTGGAATTTCTTTTGACTTCCAAGTTTGGGCAAGTAATAATCTCGCTGCTGTAATTACATGGATAATTAGGTAGGTATCTGCTTTACTAAAATTTTCTTTTATTATTCCTAATGGGAACATCTCTGGTGCAAAGTTAATTTTTAAACCCCAACATTTCTTCCAGCCACGTCCGGATTTTGTGCCAAAATTCTTGTGTTTTCTTGCAGTCCTGCCACATGTGGTAATAGGTACCCCGTACTTTCAAACATTTCCAGCATGTGGGTGATTGAGAACCATACATTTTGGCTAGCCTAGCCGGTGGTAATATATCTTGGAAGTCAGGGAAGTGGTGGGGAAAAAAGGAAGGGGCTGGGGAATTCTGGGAATTGAAGTCCACAGGTCTTAATCAAGTTTGGAGACCCCTGATGTATAGAATCTAGTGGAATCACTGGAAAATGGCATCTTTTGGCACTGTTTTTTCCCCAAATGGTTTTCATTAACTTTATAGCAGGGTTTCCAACCTTGGCCACTTTGAAGACTTCAACTCCCAGAATTCCCCAGCAGCCAAAATTTTCCCAGGATTCAGCATGGATAGAGGACAAGAACAAGTGTGATTTAGACTACCTCTATCGCAATTTTGGATAATTTTCTTAATAGAGGGTGGGTATGCAATAAACATAATATATCTTGATGTTCAACAAAGTGAGAAAAAAAATAAAATAAGAAGACCCGGCTGGGGAATTCTAAGGTTGTCAAGTTTGGAGACTTGTGAAATGACAACCTGTGCTGGCATTATCTCTGCTTTGTGGGCAACGCAAAGTTGGGTTAACTTTGCGTTGCCCACAAAGCAGAGATAATGCCAAGTTGGCACGCCCATAATATATTGCGGGGGCCATGCAATGCCACGCAGGGCGTACCGCAACGCTACGAAGAACAGACAACTGCACAAAGATACTCTCGGCCACACCTGAGTTTCAGCATTGTTTCTGCAGTAGAGGCAGTCCTCGACTTACGACCGTTCATTGAGCGGCCGTTCAGACGAGTGGCGTGGTGGCCTAGAGGCGGCTCTCTTGTCTCGCGAACAGGAGGCTGTGAGTTTGAATCCTAAGTAAAAGCATTTCTCTCTCTGGGCACAATGAGAATTATATCTGCCAAACAAAAAACTCCGTACCGGCAACAGGAAGGGCATCCGGCCAGTAAAACACTCTGCTAACTCCGTTGCCCAGGCTCCACTCCACAAGGGATAATGGTGATGATTGAGGGGAAAAAGTCACTGAAAAAAGTGACTTACGACCTTTTTTCACACTTACAACCGTTACAGTATCCCCGTGGTCCCAATTCAGATGCTTGGGAACTGGCTCATATTTACGACCGTCGCAGTATCCCAGGGTCACAGAAGACGCCTGGCCGCCAAGAGCTTTGGATCCAGGTCTTAGGTGGCCCCAAAGAAGGTCCGCTCTAAGTGACTGGTTGTAAGTCGAGGACTAACCATAATGCCAGCAAAAAAACGCTTCGTGCTTCGTTATAGGTAGTCCTCAACTTACGGCTGTTCATTTAGTGACGGATGTTAAAAACGCCACCGAAAGGAAAAAAAAAAAAGCAATGTAGGATGGTTTTTTTCCACACAGGCTGCGGCCTTTTCCACGGTCCCGGAATCCAAATCCAAGACGCTTGGCGACTGACTCATATTTACGGCAGTCTCCTTGGGCGGCTGCCCGACGCGCAACGTCCACCCGGGAATCCGGATTCGTTAGAACAGCCTTGATACTCACTGAACAGCGGCAGCGATTCACTTAACAACGGGCAGCAAGGAAGGTCTTCGAAGCAGACGTTCGAAGTGCCCCCTCCTGACCCATGTCTGCCCAGGGGAAGGGGCCACCCTGAGGCACATAGACCACACCAGCTGTGCCCCCTGGCAGCCTTTCTCTCCCCCCTATATGACCTGGGCCCCCAGCTCCTCCTCCCCATCAGTTTCCTTAGCCCCCAACTATCCTGGGCCCTGGATGGACTCCAGTTTTGTTCAGGTTTTTTTTGGGGGGGGGGAGCTGTCACCCCAAAGCTTTGAATTGGGGAGCTGCTCAAAATCCCCCCCAATCTATAAGCTTGTGACTGGAATTGGAGGGTGTCAAGCTTTGCTGGGTGGGGGGCCAGCCACCCCAGCTGGTCACCAAATAGCTTTATTTAATTTCCTAGAGGAGATTTTTTTTGGGGGGGTGGTGTCAGAAATGGGGGAGGGGTTTAGGGTTAGGGATACGGCGGGGAGGACGTGGCAGCGGGCGATGGGGAAAAACGAAGCTAGGAAGTTTGCTGACGCAGAATGGCGGAAAAAACGGGGGCTTCACCCCCTCCGGTGGGCATTCTGCGGGGGGTCCCCGATCTGTGTGCCCACCTCCCCTCCCCCAAGGAAGGGGAGAATCGGGCCCTTCCCTGGCAGGATGAGGCTGCCCTTCCCGAAAGCTGCGCCTGGCTGCCAAATTACTTGCACAACATCTGCACATCCGCCAAAGACCTTTGCGGGGGGAGATTGGGGAGGGGAAAAGGGGGAGTAACTTCCTGCTTTTCCTCCTTAATTGGTGAGGAGGGATTTCTCCCAGCCGCTTCCCACGAGGCTGCTTGAGATTAGGGAGGATAAAAAAACCAACAGAAGGCGCTCGGGAGGTCATCTAGCCCAACCCCACGGTCCTGTTCCTCTTCCCCCGCCCCCTCCCTGGCTCCCACCAAACCCAGGCAAGGTTTTTAAACCATTCCCTGGCCTTGTTTGGGGAACAGCATTTTTTGGAATTAGCCAAAAAATAATAATAATAATAATCCTCAACTTTAGATCGTTGAGGGACGTATGACCGTTTCTCACACTTACGACCTTGGCAGCGTTTCCCCAGGGTGTTGTGGGAGCTTCCTCCGGCTTTCATGAAGAAGAGATTGGACCGCCATCTATCTGTTCAGAAAGGGTGTTGATAGGGTCTCGCGCTTGGGTGGGAGGGTGGGGGTTGGACTAGATGACCTCCAAGGTCCTTCCCAGCTCTGTCAATCGATGCTGAGCAACTAGTTCATATTTAACGACGGCGGCAACTGGGATCCCCTTTTTTGCGACCACCTGCACAAGCAGCGTTTGCTGGATGTCCGCCCTTACCCGCTTAACGACGGCAGCCATTCAACTCAAACAACTGTGGCGGAAGATGAAAAAAACAGAAATTTTGGTCGTAAGTCGAGTCAAACCTGGTGGGGAAGAAAAACATGGGTGGAAGCCTTGGGGGGGCAGGGGGTCTCCAGGGTGGGAGGGCGCTGGCCTGCAGCCTGGCCAGACTTGGGGGAGGGGGGGGAACAAGTCTGCCCCTGGCCATCTCTGTCTTGCTGCGGGGGAGGGAGGTGGGGGGCTTGACCTTTGGACAGTTTTATGCCAACAGTGTCCGAAAATTTGGATTTTGACCCGGGCCGCTTCCAGTCCTGTTCAGAGTTTCTCCACCAACCCAACCATGTTCCCAGTGGCTGCCTGGCTGGTTTTACTGGTGGTCCCTAACCCCGCCTGGGCCACGGGGAACCGGATCCAGGAGACAGCGGAGGTGGACCTTTCGAAGGTGAGTCAGGCCAGCAAAATTCCAGAGTGGGAAGGGGACCCACCCCCAGAGGTCATCTAGTCCAACCCTCTCCCCCCCCTTGAGGCGGAGTCCCTTTGCTATTACGGGTTGCAGGGGGCGGAGAAGCTTCAGGCCTCGGGGTTGCTTTTGGTGGAATAAAAAGCTTCGTGTGATCCAGTTTGTGCCAGATCCTGGTCCTCTCTGTTCTGGGCGCAGTTTAATACTCTAAAGCAGAAATCCCCAACCTCAGCCACTTTAAGACTTGTGGACTTCGACTCCCAGAATTCCCCATTCAACTAGTCTGTTTTTTTCACCTCCTGCTCCCTAGAGTGGAGAGATTGCAGAGGAAGGGATGACAAGAGAGTAAGCAGGCATAAAGAGTTGAAGTCTTAGCGAAGCTGGCGGGGGAATTGTGGGAGTTGGAGTCCACCAGTCATTAATCAGGAGTCTCCAACCTTGGCAACTTTAAGACTGGTAGACTTCAACTCCCAGAATTCCCCATTCATCCATGCCTGTTTTTTTTCTCTCCTAATTCCTAGAGTGGAGAGATTGCAGAGGAACGGATGACAAGAGAGTAAGCAGGCGGACTGCAGAGGAAGGGATGACAAGAGAGAAAGCAGGCAGATTGCAGAGGAAGGGATGACAAGAGAGAAAGCAGGCAGAATGCAGAGGAAGGGATGACAAGAGAGAAAGCCGGCAGATTGCAGAGGAAGGGATGACAAGAGAGAAAGCCGGCAGATTGCAGAGGAAGGGATGACAAGAGAGAAAGCAGGCAGATTGCAGAGGAAGGGATGACAAGAGAGAAAGCAGGCAGAATGCAGAGGAAGGGATGACAAGAGAGAAAGCCGGCAGATTGCAGAGGAAGGGATGACAAGAGAGAAAGCCAGCAGATTGCAGAGGAAGGGATGACAAGAGAGAAAGCAGGCAGAATGCAGAGGAAGGGATGACAAGAGAGAAAGCAGGCAGAATGCAGAGAAAGGGATGACAAGAGAGAAAGCAGGCATATTGCAGAGGAAGGGATGACAAGAGAGAAAGCAGGCAGAATGCAGAGGAAGGGATGACGAGAGAAAGTAGGCAGATTGTAGAGAAAGGGATGACAAGAGAGTAAGCAGGCAGATTGCAGAGGAACGGATGACAAGAGAGGAATCAGGCAGAATGCAGAGAAAGGGATGACGAGAGAAAGAAGGCAGATTGTAGAGAAAGGGATGACAAGAGAGTAAGCAGGCAGATTGAAGAGGAAGGGATGACAAGAGAGAAAGTGGGAAGATTGCAGAGGAAGGGATGACAAGAGAGAAAGCAGGCAGATTGTAGAGAAAGGGATGACAAGAGAGAAAGAAGGCAGATTGCAGAGAAAAGGATGACAAGAGAGAAAGCAGGCAGATTGCAGAGGAAGCGATGACAAGAGAGAAAGCAGGTAGAATGCAGAGAAAGGATGACAAGAGAGAAAGAAGGCAGATTGCAGAGGAAGGGATGACAAGAGAGTAAGCAGGCAGATTGCAGAGGAAGGGATGACAAGAGAGAAAGTGGGAAGATTGCAGAGGAAGGGATGACAAGAGAGAAAGCAGGCAGATTGTAGAGAAAGGGATGACAAGAGAGTAAGCAGGCAGATTGTAGAGAAAAGGATGATGAGAGAGTAAGCAGGCAGATTGCAGAGGAAGGGATGACAAGAGAGAAAGAAGGCAGAATGCAGAGGAAGGGATGACAAGAGAGAAAGTGGGAAGATTGCAGAGGAAGGGATGACAAGAGAGAAAGCAGGCAGATTGTAGAGAAAGGGATGACAAGAGAGTAAGCAGGCAGATTGCAGAGGAAGGGATGACAAGAGAGAAAGCAGGCAGAATGCAGAGGAAGGGATGACGAGAGAGAAAGAAGGCAGATTGCAGAGGAAGGGATGACAAGAGGAAGCAGGCAGATTGCAGAGAAAGGGATGACAAGAGAGAAAGCAGGCAGATTGCAGAGGAAGGGATGACAAGAGAGTAAGCAGGCAGAATGCAGAGGAAGGGATGACAAGAGAGAAAGTGGGAAGATTGCAGAGGAAGGGATGACAAGAGAGAAAGTGGGAAGATTGCAGAGGAAGGGATGACAAGAGAGGAAGCAGGCAGATTGCAGAGGAAGGGATGACAAGAGAGGAAGCAGGCAGAATGCAGAGGAAGGGATGACAAGAGAGAAAGTGGGAAGATTGTAGAGAAAGGGATGACAAGAGAGTAAGCAGGCAGATTGCAGAGGAAGGGATGACAAGAGAGAAAGCAGGCAGAATGCAGAGAAAGGGATGACAAGAGAGAAAGAAGGCAGATTGCAGAGGAAGGGATGACGAGAGACAAAGCAGGCAGATTGCAGAGGAAGGGATGACAAGAGAGTAAGCAGAAGGCAGATTGCAGAGAAAGGGATGACGAGAGAGTAAGCAGGCAGATTGCAGAGGAAGGGATGACAAGAGAGGAAGCAGGCAGAATGCAGAGGAAGGGATGAGAAGAGAGAAAGCAGGCATATTGCAGAGGAAGGGATGACAAGAGAGGAATCAGGCAGAATGCAGAGAAAGGGATGACAAGAGAGAAAGAAGGCAGATTGTAGAGAAAGGGATGACAAGAGAGTAAGCAGGCAGATTGCAGAGGAAGGGATGACAAGAGAGTAAGCAGGCAGATTGCAGAGGAAGGGATGACAAGAGAGGAAGCAGGCAGATTGCAGAGGAAGGGATGACAAGAGAGAAAGCAGGCAGAATGCAGAGAAAGGGATGACAAGAGAGAAAGAAGGCAGATTGCAGAGAAAAGGATGACAAGAGAGAAAGCAGGCAGATTGCAGAGGAAGCGATGACAAGAGAGAAAGCAGGTAGAATGCAGAGAAAGGGATGACAAGAGAGAAAGAAGGCAGATTGCAGAGGAAGGGATGACAAGAGAGTAAGCAGGCAGATTGCAGAGGAAGGGATGACAAGAGAGAAAGTGGGAAGATTGCAGAGGAAGGGATGACAAGAGAGAAAGCAGGCAGATTGTAGAGAAAGGGATGACAAGAGAGTAAGCAGGCAGATTGTAGAGAAAAGGATGATGAGAGAGTAAGCAGGCAGATTGCAGAGGAAGGGATGACAAGAGAGAAAGAAGGCAGAATGCAGAAGAAGGGATGACAAGAGAGAAAGTGGGAAGATTGCAGAGGAAGGGATGACAAGAGAGAAAGCAGGCAGTTTGTAGAGAAAGGGATGACAAGAGAGTAAGCAGGCAGATTGCAGAGGAAGGGATGACAAGAGAGAAAGCAGGCAGAATGCAGAGGAAGGGATGACGAGAGAGAAAGAAGGCAGATTGCAGAGGAAGGGATGACAAGAGGAAGCAGGCAGATTGCAGAGAAAGGGATGACAAGAGAGAAAGCAGGCAGATTGCAGAGGAAGGGATGACAAGAGAGTAAGCAGGCAGAATGCAGAGGAAGGGATGACAAGAGAGAAAGTGGGAAGATTGCAGAGGAAGGGATGACAAGAGAGAAAGCGGGCAGATTGCAGAGGAAGGGATGACAAGAGAGGAAGCAGGCAGATTGCAGAGGAAGGGATGACAAGAGAGGAAGCAGGCAGATTGCAGAGGAAGGGATGACAAGAGAGGAAGCAGGCAGAATGCAGAGAAAGGGATGACAAGAGAGAAAGCAGGCAGATTGCAGAGGAAGGGATGACGAGAGACAAAGCAGGCAGATTGCAGAGGAAGGGATGACAAGAGAGTAAGCAGAAGGCAGATTGCAGAGAAAGGGATGACGAGTGAGTAAGCAGGCAGATTGCAGAGGAAGGGATGACAAGAGAGGAAGCAGGCAGAATGCAGAGGAAGGGATGAGAAGAGAGAAAGCAGGCATATTGCAGAGGAAGGGATGACAAGAGAGGAATCAGGCAGAATGCAGAGAAAGGGATGACAAGAGAGAAAGAAGGCAGATTGTAGAGAAAGGGATGACAAGAGAGTAAGCAGGCAGATTGCAGAGGAAGGGATGACAAGAGAGTAAGCAGGCAGATTGCAGAGGAAGGGATGACAAGAGAGGAAGCAGGCAGAATGCAGAGGAAGGGATGACAAGAGAGGAAGCAGGCAGAATGCAGAGGAAGGGATGACAAGAGGAAGCAGGCAGATTGCAGAGGAAGGGATGACAAGAGAGGAATCAGGCAGATTGCAGAGGAAGGGATAACGAGAGAGAAAGAAGGCAGATTGCAGAGGAAGGGATGACAAGAGGAAGCAGGCAGATTGCAGATGAAGGGATGACAAGAGAGGAAGCAGGCAGAATGCAGAGGAAGGGATGAGGAGAGAAAGCAGGCAGATTGTAGAGAAAGGGATGACAAGAGAGTAAGCAGGCAGATTGTAGAGAAAGGGATGACAAGAGAGTAAGCAGGCAGATTGCAGAGGAAGGGATGACAAGAGAGAAAGTGGGAAGATTGCAGAGGAAGGGATGACAAGAGAGGAAGCAGGCAGAGAGAGTTGAAGTCTTAGCGAAGCTGGCTGGGGGAATTCTGGGAGTTGGAGTCCTCCAGGCTTAAGGGGGCCAAGTTTGGGGATCCCCTGCTCTAAAGAATGGCCAATGTTAACATTAGAAGTGCAGGCTGCAGTTCAACAGGGGAGGCCCGGAGGCACTGCAATGAGCTCTTAAGTCCCCGTTCGTGCCTGCAAAAGTGCTCTCATTGGTTTCGGTAACCATTTGTCTAACCGGGAATCGGGTCTCCTGCTGAAGCTAGAAAGAGGGGTGGACTAGATTAGAGGTCCTTCGAGGTCCTTCCACCCCCGTTCTTGTGTTAGTGGAAACGTTTGGTTCCAGGAGTTGTGGGAGGTTTTTAAGAAGAGGCTGGGCGGCCATTTTGTCTGAAGTGGTAGAGGGTCTCCTGTTTGGGCGGGGGTGGGGGTGGACTAGAAGACCTCCAGCAACTCGGCAGGCCTCAAACACCTGATGAGTTAAGTTCAGGGTCTCGCTGCGCGGGATCCAGGCAGCCGGGATTTTCCGAGGGGCGCGAAACCCCCCCTCCCCCTTTGCGCGCGCGTCTCCCTTGAGTCTCCACGGTTGCAAAGAAAGAAAGAAAGAAAGAAAGAAAACGGAGCCAGCGAGTCCTCCGCCCGGGGTTTGGGAGGATGGGAGGTCATCCAGTCGTTCCCCACGCCCGGTGTGTGGAAATTGCGGGCTTTCCCCCGCCCGCGAAGCAATGAATGCAAGGAAGCGCCGCTCCCTTTCCACGGAGCAAGGCTGCCCCCGCGTGGCTCAAAGCCTCTTCCCACCTGCGATTTTCCTGCCCCCGCCCCTAGCGGCGCGCTCGGGTACTGCTAGCTAGAGGGGTTTTGCTTGCTGCCCTCTGGCGGCCGTGCGAGGCTTGGTGGCTGGCGATCCTTTTCTTTCTCCTCCACCAGCTGGGCGCCTGTTTCCGAAGTTCTGCTGTGGAAACCGGGGGGCTGAACCTGGGGCAAAGGTGGGGAGACCCCTCCCCAACCGCCACGCTACTCATTGACTTGCGGACGGTAACCAGGTAAGGAAGATGGGGGTGGGGTGGACAGGGGGCGGAGCTCAGAGTCTTCTTTCCTCTTCCCCCCCTTCCAAGGAATCGCGCGAAGGCTTGCTAGGATGCCGCGCAAGGCTGCCAACCCGAGCTCGCGAGGCGAAAGGACACGAGTTTGTGCCGATGGGGGTCGCAGAGCAGCTGGGGGTGGGGGCGGTAGGGTCTCTAGAAGGGGTTGAAGAAGCCCCTGCAGGAGAGAAGCGGTGCGGCCGGGTGGGGGGTGGGGAGAGAAAGAGAGAGAAAAGGAGAGAAAATGGGAGGGAGGGAGAGAGAAAAAAGAAAGAAAGAGAAAGGGAGCCAGGGAGAAAAAGAGAGGAAGGGAAAAAGGGGAAGTTATGCAAGAGAAAGGGAAGGGGAGAGAGAGAAAGAAAGGGAAAGCGAGAAAGAGAAAGGGAGGGAGTGAAAGAGAGAAAGGAGGGGAGAGAAAAAGAAAGAGAGAAAAAGGAGGAAGAGAGAAAGAGAGAGAAAGGGAGGGAGAGAGAAAAAAGAAAGAAAGAGAAAGGGAGCCAGGGAGAAAAAGAGAGGAAGGGAAAAAGGGGAAGTTATGCAAGAGAAAGGGAAGGGGAGAGAGAGAAAGAAAGGGAAAGCGAGAAAGAGAAAGGGAGGGAGTGAAAGAGAGAAAGGGAGGGGAGAGAAAAAGAAAGAGAGAAAAAGGGAGGAAGAGAGAAAGAGAGAGAAAGGGAGGGAGAGAGAAAAAGAAAGAAAGAGAAAGGGAGCCAGGGAGAAAAAGAGAGGAAGGGAAAAAGGGAAGTATGCAAGAGAAAGGGAAGGGGAGAGAGAGAAAGAAAGGGAAAGCGAGAAAGAGAAAGGGAGGGAGTGAAAGAGAGAAAGGGAGGGGAGAGAAAAAGAAAGAGAGAAAAAGGGAGGAAGAGAGAAAGAGAGAGAAAGGGAGGGAGAGAGAAAAAGAAAAAGAGAAAGGGAGGCAAGGAGAAAAAGGAAGAGAAAAGGGGAGTTGATGAAAGAGAGAGAAAGGGAGAGGAAAAGAGAGAAAGGGAAAGCAAGAAAGAGAAGGGGGAGAGAAAGAAAGGAAGGAAGAGAGAGAAAGAGAAAAGAGAGGGGAAGAGAAAGGGAGATAGAGAATGGAGAGAAAGAGGGAGGGAGCAAAAGAGAAAGGGAGGGTGAAAGAGATTGAAAGAATGTGGAAGAGAAAGAAAGGGAGGGAGAAAAAGAGAGAAAGAGAGGGGAAGAGAAAGAAGGAAAGAGAGGAAGGGAAAGAGAAAAAGGGAAAGAGGGAGAGAAAAAGAAAGAGGAAGGAAAAAGAGAGGAAAAGAAAAAAGGGAGGGGGAGAGGGAGAAGGAAAGAGAAAGAAAAAAGAGGAAAAGAAAGAGAAAGAGAGGGAAAATGCTAGCATGGGGAATATAATGGTCAGACGAAGTGGAGCTATAAAGGGAATATGAGGCTCGCCCAGAACTGCAATCAGAGAAAGTGCCTCGCAGCCGACACCCTCCCTAGTCTGACCCAAATACAAGGAGGGGCACATTCAGACATACATGCGAGATCCCGCTGCAATCACCTTACAAGAAAAGTGGTTTTGAATGCGGCACTTTGCTTTCCAGATCTGGTCTACCTTGTGTGTTTTTTTCTGTCTGAGAAAAAAGAGAAAGAAAAGAGAGAAAAAGAAAGAAACAGAAAGAAAAGAGAAAGAGAAAGGAGGGAAAGAGAAAAAGAGACAGATAGACCAAAACAGAGGAAAAAGAGAAAGTCAGAAAGAAAGAAGAGAAAGAGAAAAGAAAAAGAGAGAAAGAAAAGAGAAAGGAGAGAAAGAGAAAAGAGACTGAAAGAAAAGAGAAAGAGAAAGGAGAGAAAGAGAAAAAGAGACAGATAGACAAAAACTGAGAAAAAGAGAGAGTCAGAAAGAAAGAAGAGAAAGAGAAAAAAAGAGAAAAGAGAAAGAGAAAGGAGAGAAAGAGAAAAAGAGACAGAAAGAAAAGAGGAAGAGAAAGGAGAGAAAGAGAAAAAGACAGACAAAAACAGAGAAAAAGAGTCAGAAAGAAAGAAGAGAAAGAGAAAAGAAAAAGACAGAAACAAAGACAGAGAAAGAGAAACAGAGAGAAAAAGAAAGAGAAAGAAAAAAGAGAAAAGGAGAAAAAGAAAATGCGAAAAAGAATGATAGAAGGAAAGAGAAAAAGAAAGCTAGATAAAAGGGAAAAGGAGAAAAAGAACAAGAAAAGAAAAAGAGACAGACAAAGATAGAGAAAAAGAGAAAGAGAGAGAGAGAAAAAGAGACAGAAAAAAGAAAGAAAGAAAAAGTGAAAAAGAATGATAGAAAGAAAAAGAGAAAAAGAAAGGGAGAGAGAGAAAGAGAAAAGAAAACACTGCACAGACACAGAAAAAGAGAAAGGTACAGAGAGAAAAAGAAAGAAAAGAAAGGGAGAAGGAAAAAGTGGAAAAATGATAGAGAGAAAGAGAAAGGGAGAGAAAGAGGAAAGAGAAAATAGAAAGAGACAGACAGACAAAGACAGAAAATGGGAAAGACGGAGAGAAAAAGAGAGAGACAGAGAAAAAGAGAAAGGGGGAGAAAGCAAAAGTGAAAAAGAGAAATGGAGAGAAAGAAAGAGTGAGAAAAGAGAGACAGACAAAGACACAGAAAAAGAGAAAGACATAGAGAGAAAAGGAAAGAGAAAGAGACAGAAAAAAAAAAGAGAAAAAGTGGAGAAAAAGAGAGAGGGAGGTGTGGATGGTGATCACCCTGCCCCAACCCCCTGTGCCGTGCCTTCCCCATCCAGGAGGGGTCTGCAGCAAGACTGCCCCACCGATTTCTCCCGCTGAGACCCTCCTGTTCCTCCCCACCCAGTGCAGCTTCCTCCTTCGACTTCCGGACCTTTGACCCAGAAGGGGTGATCTTCTATGGGGACACCAGTCCTGGCAATGACTGGTTCGTCCTCGCTTTGCGTCAGGGGAAACCGATCATGCAGATCCATAACACCCTCACCAACATCACCGTCTCCGGGGGGCGGCACCTCGATGATGGCCAGTGGCATCGGGTAAGATGGGGTGGCTGGGTGATAGGCGGTCCTCGGCTTACGGCCACCCTCGAGACCAGAATTGCCGTTGCTAAGCGAGGAAGGTCATTGAGCGACGTGGCGCCTTGTTTTTCACCCCTGTCGTTGATTGAGTAGCCGCCGGCGTTAAGTGAATCGTGCGGCCATTAAGCAGATCCATTGACCTTGCTTGTCGCAAAAGGGAATCCACGTGACCTCCGGGATACGGCGACTGTCATAAATGTGAGGCAGTTGCCAAGAGTCTGAATTTCAGCCACGTGATCCCAGGGATGCTGCAACGGTCGTAAGTGCAAAACATGATCGAAGTCTTTTTTTTTTCCCAGTGCCATTGTAGCTCACTAAAGGAAAGAAAGGAAGAGGAAGAGAAAAGGGGAGGGGGCAAAAGAGAAAGGGAGGGTGAGAGAGATTGAAAGAATGTGAGAGAGAGAAAGAAAGAGAAAGGGAGGGAGGGAAAGAGAGAGGAAAAAAGAGAGAGGAAGTGAGGGAGAGATAAAAAGAAAGGAAGGAAGGGAAATGAGAGAAAAAGAAAAAGGGAGGGAGCAAAAGAGAGAAAGGGAGGAGAGAGAAAGAGACAGAAAGAAAAGAGAGAAAGAGGAAGGGAGGGAGAGGAGGAGAAAAAGTGAGAGGAAAGAGAGATAGAAAGGGATGGAGATAAAAAGAAAGGGAGGAAGGGAAAAAGAGAAAAAGAAAAAACGTAACAGTCACTAAACGAACATCAGTCAAAAGCTATTCTCATATATTTGCTTGCATCTTGTGTCAGGGAGTTCCGCAGGCTGATGAGGCATTGAAATGGAGCTGGTCGTAAGTCGAGGACTACCTATCAGCTAAAGGAGAGCGCCCCCTGCCCCACCTCTATGTTGGCCACGTCCTCTTGTTGGCGGGGGGTATCCCCCGGTTCTTTCTGACCTTCCTGTTCCTCTATTCCCGTACACGATTTCTCTTGTGACCTCCGGACAGATCACGGTGAAGAATGAAGGACACTTTGTGATGTTGTTGGTCGACGGAGACGACCAACTCACCCTAAGCCACGTCTCCCACCCGATCGCGAACCAGCCCACCCCTCAGATGCGCATCGGAGTAGGCGGCTTGTTCATCTTGCCAAACGAATTGCTGGTCCCGGTAAGACGGATTCGTCTCCTTCTCCTGGTAGCCGTGCCCCAAGACCGAACAACGGCCTAAGATCCCCGGTGGATTCCTTCTCCCGTGGTTTCATCAACCCGCTCTTTCCTCTAAACCGGTGTATCTCGAGCTTGGGAGCCTTTTAAGAAGGGTGGACTTCAACTCCCAGAATTCTCCAACCAGCCACGCCTGGTTTCTTTTCCCCTCTTATCCTTTAAAAAGCAGAGAGATTGCAGAGAAAAGGATTATAAAAGAGTCAACAGGCCACCTCAAAAGGGATGCATTAGTGCCAGGAAACTCTGGGAGTCGAAATCTACACTTCTTAAAGCTTCCAAAATTGAGGAAACACTACTCTAAAGTAATCTGAAACACTTAATTTTCACCCTCTCTCGGTTTTATTCGCACAACAGCCCTGCAAGGTAGGAGAGGGAGAATAAGAATAACAGAAAAGGAGGATTTGAATTTGGGCCCGGCTCAGTCGAAACATGTAGCTTGAGAAATAGGCCCATCTAAAGCTTTGGGGTAGGGGTATTTGAATCATGGCTTGTTTGAGCCGTGGTTTGAGCCATTCAACCTGGTCACCGGACATAAAGCATCATTCATGAGCCACGGTGTCTGGATTTGTCCCATTGTGCTATACTAGAATTTACTTGCAACTAATAGAAGAGGGGAGAGGAGAGGATAATAAACCACAGAATAGAATGAAAGAGAATAGAACAGAACAATAAAATCCAGAATAGTAACAGAACAAAATAGAATAATAAACAGAACAGAATAGAATAGAATAAGAGAGAAGAGAAGATAATAATAAAATCCAGAATAGAATAGAATAGAATAGAATAGAATAGAATAGAATAGAATAGAATAGAATAGAATAGAATAATAAAATACAGAGTAGAATAGAATCGTGATGATCCGGGGCATAGCACAAAGGCAACACAGTCAAATTAGCAATAAGAGTCCCTTTACTATCTCCAATTTTGCCCCCAATGTCCAGGTTACGTTCGGCTGGAGAACAAACTCTCCCAGGAACAGCCTTTGGCTGCAGAAAATTAAGTCCAAAAACAAAGTACATACAAACCGTAACTAAAAATCCCCACAAACCACGCTGCAGTAATTAACTGGACAAGAATAGAATACAACAGAACAGAATAGAATAATAAAATACTGAATAGGAATAGAATACAACGGAACAGAATAATAAAATACAGAACAGAATAATAAAATACAGAACAGAATAAAATACAGAATAGGAATAAAATACAAGAGAACAGAACAGAATAATAAAATACAGAACAGAACAGAATAATAAAATACAGAATAGGAATAAAATACAACAGAACAGAATAATAAAATACAGAACAGAATAATAAAATACAGAATAGGAATAAAATACAACAACAGAATAATAAAATACAGAACAGAATAATAAAATACAGAATAGGAATAAAATACAACAGAACAGAATAATAAAATACAGAATAGGAATAAAATACAACAGAACAGAATAATAAAATACAGAACCGAATAATAAAATACTGAATAGGAATAGAATGCAACGGAACAGAATAATAAAATACAGAACAAAATAAAATACAGAATAGGAATAAAATACAACAGAACAGAACAGAATAATAAAATACAGAACAGAACAGAATAATAAAATACAGAATAGGAATAAAATACACAACAGAACAGAATAATAAAATACAGAACAGAATAATAAAATACAGAATAGGAATAAAATACAACAGAACAGAATAATAAAATACAGAATAGGAATAAAATACAACAGAACAGAATAATAAAATACAGAACAGAATAATAAAATACTGAATAGGAATAAAATACAACAGAACAGAACAGATCCTCATCTTGCAACTGGCCTTGACTTACAATTGCTCAAAGTGACAACAAGCCACAAAAATCACAGTTGTAGAATGGGGCTCGGTCCCACGATTGGCCCGTTTTATGACTATCGTGACTTATGACCACGACTGGCAGGCTCTCTTGCCTTATGGCCGTAAACCAAGGACCCCCTGTCGAACCACGATTAATCATCTAACCACAGCGCCAGGATCTCCCTGCCACCCGTTCCCTCCCCCAAATGCCACCCCACCCCCAATTTCAACAAGTCTTTTTGTCTTTCCGCTTGCTGTCCCCCTCCCCTCCCCCACGGTCCTGCCACCCCCACACACACCCCCACCGGCGACTGACGGGCGCTGCAGCTGAACCCGGCCCTGGACGGCTGCATCAGGCGCTGGGACTGGCTGAACACGAGCCAAGAGTGGCAAGAAGGGGCATCCGTGCACGACCGCGACGCCAAGGCCTGTTTCACCACTGTCCAGCGCGGCAGCTTCTTCCGTGGCAATGGAGTGGCCGTCTTTGCGCTGTCAGGTACGGGGGTGGGCACCGCAGGCCGCAGAGTCCCTAGATCGGGAGGGCAGGGTCCCTCGACGCCCGGTGAGGGCGATGCCCCTATCCCACCGAGGGGTCGGCAATCGGTTTGCCGCAGCCGCCCCAAAAGGTGCCCGCCACGCCCTCCTGTCTTGCAGGCCTGCCCAGCGGTCTCAGCCCCACTGATGGCAGTTGGCTGCTCTCCGTGCAGCTACGGATCAGGGCCGGCCCCCAGCTGAGTTCCCTGGTGGCCGTTTTGGGGTTCAAAGAGCGCCTGGTCCTGCGCCTGGCACTACAGCACACGGTGAGAAGGGATGGGGCAGAGACATCCTCGTCTGAGATGGCTGAGACCAGGAACACACACGGATACAACACACACACACACACACACACACACCTACCTTTGCTGGGTGGTGGTGGAGGGGAGGCCTGGATGGCTATTGGGGTGCCCGCCAGATGGGTTGGCCCAGGAATGTCTGCCAGGAGAGGCGAAAAAGTCAAGATGGCAGCCGCAACCTGGTCGGGAAAGCTCCCGGCCTTCTCTGCCTTTAGAAGAAAGGGAGGGATGGAAAAATGGATGGAAGGATGGATAAACGGATGGAGGGATGGAAGGAAGGATGGATGGACGGATGGATGGACGGATGGAAGGATAAAACAAAGGATGGAATGAAGGAAGGAAAGAAAGAAAAAGAGAAAGAAAAGGAAAGATAAATGGAAGTTTGGAATGGATGGATGAAAGTGGAAGGAAGGATAGAAGGAGAGATGGATGAAGCGATGGATGGAAGGATGGAAAGATGGATGGATGGAAGGAAGGAAGAAAAGAAAGAAAAAGAAAGATGGATGAAAGGTTGGATGAATAAATGGAAGAACGGATGGATGGAAGGGGAAGGAAGGGCAGAAAGATAGATGAAAGATGGATGGATGGAAGGATGGAATGAAGGAAGGAAAGAAAGAAAAAGATGAATGAAAGGTTGGAGGGATAAATGGAAGAATGGATGGATGGAAGTGGAAGGAAGGATAGAAGGAGAGATGGATGGAGCGATGGAAGGATGGATGGATGGAAGGAAGGAAGGATAGATGGATGGATGGATGGAATGAAGGATAGATGGAAGGAAGGAAGGAAAGATGAATGAAAAGGTTGAATGAATAAATGGAACAACGGATGGATGGAAGGGGAAGGAAGGGCAGAAAGACAGATGAAAGGAAAGATGGAAGGATGAAATGAAGGATGGAATGAAGGAAGGAAAGAAAGAAAAAAGATGAATGAAAGGTTGGAGGAATAAATGGAAGAATGAATGGATGGAAGTGGAAGGAAGGATAGAAGGAGAGATGGATGGATGAAATGAAGGATGGATGGGTGGAAGGAAGGAAGGAAGGAAAGATGAATGAAAATGGAAGAACAGATGGAAGGGGAAGGAAGGACAGAAAGATAGATGAATGGAAGAGATGGATGGAATGATGGAAGGAAAAATGAATGTATGGAAGGATAGAAGGAAGGAGGAAAGGATGGGATGATGGAGGGATGGATGCTTGAGACAATCCTCAGCCAAGGTCTGAGTGCAGGGCATCATGGACCTGGGAGTACCAAGGACCCCTTCCTGAGAGGGGGGAGCCATAGAAGATGCACTCACCCCCTCACCTCCTAACCTGGTTTGTGGTTTCTCCTCCCATCCAGGATCTGAAGGCCGAGCTAAGTAACCAGACCACCCTCCTTCTCCCTCTCCCTGAAGGGGGCTGCCTGGACAGCCCCCTCCTCCTCCACCTCACCCCTTCCTCCTTCACGCTGCGCCTGGGCGACACCGAGATCTCCAAGCCCACCCCCAAGGCTGAGTTCGAGAGCCTGAAACAGCTCTGGCTGAGCAACATGGGAAAGCTGGTCATTGGGGAGAATCTGGTACGTCTCGCCTGGAGGTGGTGATGGGGGTTAGCCTGACCTTAATAACACCTGCTTTTAAAAAAAGGGGGGTGTAGGTAGGGCACCCCGAGTGGCTTGAATACAGAGGTGGTATTCAGGCGGTTTGGAGCGGTTCGTACGATCCGGTAGTGGAAATTTTGACTGGTTTGGACAACCGGCAAATACCGCTTCTGGCTGGCCCCTCCTTCCAGGAGCCCCTCCCGCACCCCGTTTTGGCTCCCAGGTAAAGTGCAGGGAGGCCTACTAGGCCCAAATCAAGGCGTGGCATGTTTTTGCTCTCGGGAGGCCTATAGTCTACTCCTAAATCATCTTAAATAGTGATCTGCGGTAAAAGATAATCTCACCCTGCCTCTCTCCGATCTTGTGGCGTGGACTTCCCCAGGCTGACGATGGCATTGACGTTTACCCTCGGGTAGGTTTCGAATACAGGTCGTCGGAGGGATACGGCTCAGGCCAACGTTTCCGAGGCTAGGCGAGACCGTCGTTAAGCGAAGTTTGGTCCCCTTTTATGGCCTTTCTTGCCACTGTTGTTAAGTGAATCGCTGCCGTGGTGAAGTTGGTTACCGCGGTCGCTGAATGAATCTGGCTTCCCCGCTGACGTCGCTTTGTCAGAAGTGTCGCAAATAAAAGGGATGGAGGTGACCCCGGGACCGTTATAAATAGGAAGCAGTTGCACGCACGCATTTGAATTTTGGTAGCATCTTGTGGCTGGGAGTTCCACAGGCGAACGAGGCATTGAAATGCAGCCGGATTTATATTCGAGTGGGTGTCTATTATTCCTGACTCCTTTTTTAAACGTCTTTTATTTCAGGAGAGGAAAAATCTCAGGAGGGTCATTTCTTCCAGGGCTGCCTCAGCGCGATCCGGGTTCAAGGCCACGAACTGGACTTCGATGAGGCTCAGTACCGGAGCGATTCCATCTCAGCGCACAGCTGCCCCGGAAGCGTGGAAGGCAAAGTCGATGGAGACGATGGGCACTAAAAGGAGGGCGGTGCTACTGCATGTTCGCACACACCTGGGCACCTGTGTCCTTCATCTCCCAGAATCCCCCAGCCAGCATATCAGTTTCCCATTGAATTCTAATATATCAGTTTTCTGTTTAATTGTCACACCGTCTAGCTTACTTTCAATTTGTTATTAATTTAGCTTGTTGTGGGTTATTTTTTTCCACTTTTCTGATGTCATGGTATATCACATCGACCGCATTCTTACCGTCTATTCAGAAAGCGATCCAATCAGCTTGAAAATGGGTGGACTTCAACTCCCAGAATCCCCCAGCCCCCCTATCAGTTTCCCATTGAATTCTAATATATCAGTTTTCTGTTTAATTGTCACACCATCTAGCTTACTTTCAATTTGTTATTAATTTAGCTTGCCGTGGGTTATTTTTTTTCCGTTTTTCTGAAGTCAACGTATAGTACGTCGACTGCATTCCCCCCATCTATGAAGAAAGCTACCCAATCAAAAAATACAAAATGGTCCAGCCACATTTATTCTTGTCCTATCCGTGCTGTGTTCTGGGGAACGCTGGCAGTTGATATCCACCTGTCTTAAGTTTTCCACGGCTGAGAAATCTTAGTTCAAGCTGATCCGGGTTTGAAGGCCTGCCACCAAGCTGGTGTGAGTAGATTTCTCGTAACCTGTAGTAGCACCGTCTGCATTCACGTTTCCTGGAAAAGATATATATCATCATCGTAATAAGTGCAGAGAAAGTCGCAGACTTTGTTGCAACTAATAAAAACCCTTTAAAAAAATTATATGGAAAGCACAATTTGTAAAGGATAGATGAGGAAAAGGATGGATGGATGAATAGTTGAGGTGGATAGGTGGAGGGAGGAAAGGATGATTAGATAGATGATTGGATGGATGGATGGATGGATATAGATGACAGACGGATGATGATAGATGAGGAATGGGTGGATGGATGGGTAGATGAGATAGATGGATAGATAGATAGAGGATGGATAGATAGATGGCAGACAGAGACAGATAGAGGTACAGATTAACAGTTGGAAGGGACCTTGTAGGTCATCTAGTCCAACCCCCCCCGCCCAAGCAGATAGATAGATGGATGGATGGATGGATGGATAGATAGATAGATAGATAGATAGATAGATAGATAGATAGATAGATAGATAGATAGAGGATGGATAGATAGATGGCAGACAGAGACAGATAGAGGTACAGATTAACAGTTGGAAGGGTCCTTGTAGGTCATCTAGTCCAACCTCCCCCTGCCCAAGCAGAGATAGATAGATAGATAGATAGATAGATAGATAGATAGATAGATAGATAGATAGATAGATGGCAGACAGAGACAGATAGAGGTACAGATTAACAGTTGGAAGGGACCTTGTAGATCATCTAGCCCAACCCCCTGCCCAAGAGATAGATAGATAGAGAGAGAGATCGTAGAATCCTAGGGCTGGAAGGCACGTTGGTGGTCATCTAGTCCAACCCCTTGTCCAAGGCAACAGTCCTTATGCCATTCTGGACAAATGCTCATCCAATCCTTTTGACAGAGCACCCGCCGTTCTAGGAGCCAAGCCGTTCCACTGGTTTCCCCATTAATTTTTATTTTTTTTACCCCAGAAGAGAAACCTCCCTTTGTGAGGATCTTAAACCAGGGCTGGAGCAGGGGGGGGGGGTGGGGGATTTTGCGTCACTCACTCAGCCTCCTTCCCTGCGTCAAGAGAGGGCTCCCACGTGGCCTCCCCCTCCCCACCTCTCTCCTTCCCTGCTCTTAACCAGAAGTGACTTGGCCTGATTTGCAGGATATACGAATACCAACGCACACACACACACACACACACACACACACACAAAGAAGGTGCAGTGAGGGATGAAGTCACAAGCTCTTTAAGGACACGAGACTAGAAGTGCGCTAGCCTGCTCTAAAATAATCCATGTCCTCGCGTAGAAGAAGAGGAGGGGGAAAGCGGTGGCCAGCCCTAGAGATGGCATACCCCAGGCCGTGGCCTCTTGCACATTTGCGCGTCCTGGGAAGTGTCCAGTATGTGCTACCTCGCCTCTGCCCACGGCCCCGTCTTGTGGGCCCAGCCTGGCAGAGACAACGACACACCATCAGTGCTGAAAAGCATCCCAGGCAGGCTTGAATTTCTCCCTTCGTTGTGGGGCGGGGGGAGGGGGGGGAACAAACGCACACACCCAATTTTGGTGCATGAAACCTGGTTTCAAACCCAAGACAGCAGCACCACCTTTTAATGTTTCACGTATGAATCCTAAAAGGCTGCTTCCAACTAATTAGCTCCGACAAGAAAGAGCCTTGCCAAGTTTTGGCGAGGCTGCCCAAAAACAACAGATAAGAAATAGTTCACAACACAAAAGAGAGTCTTCAAATACCAACTGGAATGTCCACGAGGCTGAGTTTCAAAACGTCTTTGCTTCCTGCAAAGAAGGTTCGCTTCACAGCTGGCTTTTATCTTCGTGAAGGAGGGGCCATTACCTTGCAGCCTTACTCCCGAGTTGCCTGTGCTGTTGTAGCTGCTCTTTCCTGCAAGCAACCCTGCACGCACTTGGCACAGGCTCCTCGGGAACCTCCTCATCACTGCTGCCAGCCCCCACAATCTCTGAAGGCAGCAGTCCACTCCCTGGTGGTCCTGGCCCCTCACCTGAGTCTTCGCTCTCCTCAGCCGTCTGCACCTGCTGCCAGCTAACCACACCAGTGCAAGAGATTTTGTGCCAGAGGCCAGTTGTTCCTTGCACACTCCTGCAAACGTGACCAGGCCGTCGTGTGAAAAAGCCTTATTCCATCCAATGGGGGGTGGGGGAAATATTTTTAGATAACACCCTGCAGATTGGAGAGAATTCAATTTTGGAACCAGCCGGCTGATCTTATCCATCTTTTTAAAACCGCTCGGTTCCTTTAAACACAAACAAATAAATAAACAAACAAAGTGGATTATGTTTCTTTGCAACCTAAAAATCGAGGAAAGCTAGAAAGTTTCTTTGCAATGTAAAAATAGAGGAAAGCTAGAAAAAAAATCAGGAAGAAAAAGTAATAAAGGGAGAGACGAATTTATTATTATTATTTTTTCATTTGTTGGTTCAACAAATTTATTATTATTATTTTTTCATTTGTTGGTTCAATTTATATGCCATCTATCTTGCCAAGAGGCGACTCTAGGCAGCTTACATAGTAGTCCTCCCCATTTAGTGGCTCTTCAAAGTTACAACGGCAGTGAAAACGACTATTGCTGCGTTTCAACAGGGAAGCCAGATTCACTTAACAACCGGGTGACTAACTTAACGTTGGTTCGTTAAAAAACTATGTGGTTGGGCTTAGTTTTTGAGGAGAAAAATAAGAAGGAAAAATTCTGCCTCTCAGCTCTGGCTAGTGTCCTGTCAGTGTGTGAGAGAGTTGAGGGCTGTTTGGAAACCGAAACAGTATTTGCTGTGTAAGCAAGAAGGAGACAGCAAGGAGCCCAGGCGTGGCTTAGCTCAACTGTTCTGGACTAAAGCTGGTTGGCTGCTGTGAAACTGAAACTCCTCTGCTTGTGTTTTGCATTTGGAAGAGATTTCTTTCCAGGTGGAGAAGGGGAGTAGAACTCCTTAGCATCAGAGCGCGTTAATACTGTTAATAATATAGGAGGGTCATTTTGAAGAATTCTTTCTTAGGGAGCCCCTAGAAGCCAAGCGGAACATACATGCCAAATTTCAAATTTGTAGGTTTGATGGTTCTGGAGATCTCGTGATGATGCGTGAGGGGCATTTCGCTTTTATTTAGATATATCTGAATTCCTACTAGGATAAATTCATTTTTCCATCCAGGTTTCAAAAGAAAAATTTGCATCCTGGTTCTTTAAGCCAGTGGTCGTCAACCAGTGCGACAAATTTCACAAAGACTCACTTCTGGCAGAGTTTGGGAGAGAGAAAAAGAAAGAATTGTGCGGCTTCTGCTGCTTTCCTTGCATGAAGCCAAAAGTCTCTCTCTCTCTCTCCCTCCCCCTGAGAATGGAGACGGTATCCTGCGATCCCAAATAAAGAATGATTAATCACTAGGAAAACGGGGTGGGGAATTTTCCTGCAGAGCTTTTTTGGGGGAATTTTCCCAGGGTCTCTGGTCTTCAGGATTTAAAATGATGAGTTTGGTGGTCCCTGAGGTCCAAAAGGTTGGTGACCCCTGCTTTAAGTGACTAAATAATATATATATGTATTAATCAGTCTATTGGATTCATTATTAACTGCATTTAGAGAAATGCAAACATTTGGCTATCTTACCAAGAAGTAATTGCAATTTATTTATTAGGTTAATTATATTGGTATATATTAATTATATTGGTATATATTGTCTGAGCAGGGGGTTGGACTAGAAGATCTCAAAGGTCCCTTCCAACTCTGTTATGCTATGTTTTTTGTTTGATGTTCTACGTCAGTTGCTCCTGCTGGATTCCATGAATTTGGGTGAGGGCCAACCAAGGAATCCCCGCCAGCTGCCCGTCCTTTCATCTATTTTTCATGTTAGTGGCTAGAAAAAGGTGATTGTATGTCGCCTCCCTTTTCAAGGTGGAAATCTAACATCTGCGATTTCCCAACTGTGACTGTGTAACCAGAATCCGGAACCTGGTAAATATTTGATGGCTCATCTCTATAAGAGAGACGTAAGGAGAGCGACTGGATTAT
This sequence comes from Pseudonaja textilis, assembly GCF_049901715.1. Taxonomy (NCBI): domain Eukaryota; kingdom Metazoa; phylum Chordata; class Lepidosauria; order Squamata; family Elapidae; genus Pseudonaja; species Pseudonaja textilis. The sequence continues at coordinate 124,954,292 of NC_142008.1, read as the reverse complement.
TTTCATCAATGACAAGAAAGGTTGGAAAGGAAATGAATAGAATGGAATAGAATAGAATAGAATAGAATAGAATAGAATAGAATAGAATAGAATAGAATAGAATAGAATAGAATAGAATAATGGATTGGAATAGAGTATAATTAGAATGGAATGGGATGGGATGGAATAGAATAGGAAGAACAGAACAGAATAGAATAGAATAGAATATAGAATATAGAATGGAATAGAATAGAATATACAGTAGAATAGAATAGAATTAATATGGAATAAATAGAATAGAACAGAACAGAACAGAATATAGAATAGAAATGAGTATTGAATAGAATAGAATAATGGATTGGAATAGAATATAATTAGAATGGAATGGGATGGAATGGAATAAAATAGGAAGAATAGAATAGAATAGAATAGAATAGAATATACAGTAGAGTAGAATAGAATTAATATGGAATGAATAGAATAGAATAGAACAGAACAGAATAGAATATAGAATAGAATAGAATATAGAATAAAATAGAATTAATATGGAATAGAATATAGAATATAATAATAGAATAGAACAGAACTAATATGAAATAGAATAGAATATAGAATAGAAATATGGAATAGAATAGAACATTACAATAGAATAGAAATAATACGGAATAGACTTAATGTGGAATAGAATAAAATATAGAATAGAATATAGAATAGAATATAGAATAGAATATAAATAATATGGAAAAGAATAGAATATAGAATAGAATAGAAATAATATGGAATAGAGTAGCATAGAACAGAACAGAATAGAATTATAATTTTACTGTCACTTTGAATCAAGTTATTATTCTATTCTATTCCATTCCCCTCCCAGTCTTGCCTTGACAAATACCTGACTCTGTGAACGATCCTCCTGTTTCTTCCCAATACAGCTAGTCCTTGACTTATGGCCACAATTGAGACCAACGTTTATGTTGCTTAAGTGAGACATTTGTTAAATGGTTTGGGGCTTGGGGGGGGTTGCCCCATTTTATGACCGTTTTTGCCACCGTTGCTAAGTGAATCACTGCAGTTTCGAAGTTAGTAACATGGTCGTTAAGCAAATTCGGCTTCCCCCCCTTGACTTTGCTTGTCAGAAGGTCTCAAAAGGGGATCAGGTGACCACTGGGATGCTGTGACCATCATAAATCTGAGTTGGCGGCCAAGTGACTGAATTTTGATCAGGTACTGTGGGGATGTTGCAACGGTTTTGTGAAAAATTGTCATAAATCACTTTTTTCGCTGCTGTTGCAACTTTGAACGGTCACTAAATGAGCCATTGTAAGTCGAGAACGACCTGTATTCCTTTTTTTTTTGCTTAATTCTTCTTTGGGTGCTTGCGCAGGGGGTTGGACTAGATGACCTACAAAGTCCCTTCCGATTATCTGTTATCTGTTACACTAGATTAATGTAGTGAAATACCACCTGCCGCCACCAGGTGGCGGAGAGAGCTCACAGTGTTTCTCCCCCTGCTCAGCTTGAAGACTGGTGGACTTCAACTCCCAGCATTCCCCAGCTAGCGTGGGCTTCCTCCTCAGCTATGATAATTAAAGGCCTGTCTTGACCCTGGTTAAAGCCTCTTCCTAGGCCCAGGCACTCCGAACATGCTCAGGAAACCCTCAACCCTTCACAGGGGATCAGGCTGAGGGTGCAACTCCCAGAATTCCAGTCGGCAAGCTAGGGATTCTGGGAACGAATCTTCCCACACACTTACAGATTAGGAAAATTAGAGCAATTGTCTGGTTGACTTTGGCTGGGGAATTCTGGGAATTGAAGTCCACCGCTCTTTAACAGATAACAGATCGTCAGAGTTGGAAGGGACCTTATAGGTCATCTAGTCCAACCCCCCGCCCAAGCGGGAGACCCTACGCCGTTTCTGACAAATAGCAGCCCAATCTCTTCTTGAAGGTCTCAAGTGATGAAGCTTCCTTCATTTTGCCTTGTTTGAAAAACGTAGATCTAGAAAACTACAGAGTTCCCAATTTTGGCCTATATGAGGGCCCGAGATGCCCAGCACAGTGAGGGAATTCTGGGGGTTCAAGTCCCCCCACACCCCTTCTCCAAATGACGAAGGGTGACAAAAACCCCACTCTACAGTGGCGTTTGAGAAAGCCATGGGGTGGGAGAAGACAATGCAGGTGAGGGAATAATCTCCGAGCCGAACCTCTCTTCCCTGTGAAGAGGTGGCATGAGGTCAGACCTCATTGAGGAAGAGAAAGCTTTTTTTTTTTTGTCTTCGTAAAGAAATCCAAGCTCAGTTACAAAGGAACAGGGCAGGGCTGCTGACTTTCCCCTTGCCCTTCCATCACACACACACACACACACACACACACACACACCTTTCCCCCTGCAGCAACAAACCACGATTTGCAAGCCAGAGAAAACCGGTCTGGGGTCTTTCTCCCCCCCCCCCCACCTTCCAAACCCCCTGGATTCCTGCCCAGCAGGTTTGGGTCAGTCAGTCGCCCGGGGGCGGGGGGGGGGAAATGCAAAGAAGCCCACAAAAGGACGAGAAAATCTCCATTCTTGCAAGGCTGACACGCACTTCTGTGTGTTTGTGTGTTGCGTGGGTGTGTTTTTTGTGTCTGTGAGTGTGTGTGTGTGCGTGCATTCATCACCTTCCCTGCAGAATTGACCTCTGGCACCGCCATCGGGCGCTAGCGCTGCCTGCTTTGTTGATTCGTGTCAGACACATCCCAAATTCAAATACAACTAGTTCTCTAGTTACGATGGTTCGTTTAGTGACCATCCGGAGCCCCAAAGGCCTGGGGAAAAGGGACCATGAAACATGGACCATGTTTCACACTTAACAGCTGTTGCAGCGTCCCCGTCAGTCCTGTGATTCAGACGCGTGGCGACCGACTCGTTATTTATGTCGGTCGCAGCGTCCCCAGCGGAGTGTGTGTGTGTGTCACAGAATCCCAATTTGGCTGGTGGGGGCGGGGAACATGGGGGATGCCAGATTCACTTAATGACCATTGTCGCTGACTGAACAACGGTAGCAATTCCCATCATCGCTTCACAATGGGCCTGGCACCTGAAATTTGAACCCCGCTGCAACGGTCACTAAGTGGGAAAACGTGGCCCTAATTCCCTTTATTCCAGCGGCTGCAACAGTCACTAAACTGTATCTGAATAAATATAATTAAATTTGGAAATATTCTGCTGTCAAAGAGAAGATGGAGCCCCGTTGAGGAGGGGGGGAAAAACAGGTTTCTTTTTTCCCCGCCTGTTCGGAATCCGAAGGGATTAACCTCATTTCCCCAGGGAAGGGAGGGTGGAAAGAAACCCAAGGATCCCGGGTTCAAATTCCTTCTGGGGGCGATTTCTGCTTTCCTGCCCCAGTCGTCATCATCTGCCTGGCATTTAACCCAGATTAATCCAGGAAGAGGAAAGAAACCTGGGTAACAAGGCCAGCCAAAGAGAGCGGAGAATGTGGGTCAGGGATTTCGGGCCCTGCCTGCTTGGCAAGAAAAAAAGGGGGGGGAGGGGGGGCTGAGTCTTTTCTAGCCAACTCATGACCCCCCCAAAAAAAAAAATTGGGGGAGGGGGCAGTGCCCCCCAATTCTAGGGCACTTGGCACACCCCCAGACCCCTCCTGGGGTGCCATCTTGAAAGCAGCTCTGTTGAGGTGAATGAGGTCATGGCTGCCCAATGCTGGACTACGTTTCCCAGAATCCCCCATTCTTTTCGCAAGGCACTGTGGGAGTTGTAGTCCCCCCCCCAAATCTAGAAGGCTCAGATTTGCCCATTCAGCCCCCCTGCCCCTCTTTTCAGGGACCCTCTTCCAATTCCTTGACTTTTTAATGCAAAGTTGAGTCCATGGTGGTGGTGGGGAAATAGATTCACTTAACGACCATCTGATTCCTATAAAGCACAGCAGGAATTTGCTTAACAATGAACTGATTCACTTAACGGCTGCAGGGGTTCATTTATCCGCCATGGCAAAAAAAAAAACCACAAACCAGTCATAATGTTTGGGTAATTAAGAACTGCCTTGTTTAGCAATGGAAATTCTGGCTCCGATTGTGGTCGTAAGCTGGGGACATAGTGGCTGGAGAATTCTGGGAGTTGAAGTCCACAAGTGGCCAAGGTTGGAAACCCCTGTCCTAGAACAGCATTTTCTAAAATTGACAACTTTTAAGATGTGCAGACTTCAACTCCCAGAATTCCCTAGTCAAGATGACTGGCTGGTGCATTCTGGGAGTTGAAGTCATAAAACCACTAAGTTGGATACCCTTGTCCTAGAACAGCGTTTTTCAATCTTGGCAACTTCAAGATGGTTGGCTAGGAGATTCTGGGAGTTGAAGTCCACCGGTCAGGAAGTCTCTATCATGAAACTGACTGGGGAATTCTGGGAGTTGGTCCATACGTCTTAATACCACTAAGATTGGATACCCTTGTCCTAGAACAGCGTTTTTCAATCCTGGCAACTTCAAAATGGCTGGCTGGGGGGCATTCCGGGAGTTGAATTCCACCGGTCAGGAAGTCTCTATCATGAAACTGACTGGGGAATTCTGGGAGTTGGTCCATACGTCTTAATACCACTAAGATTGGATACCCTTGTCCTAGAACAGCATTTTTCAATCCTGGCAACTTCAAAATGGCTGGCTGGGGGGCATTCTGGGAGTTGAAGTCCACTGGTCAGGAAGTCTCTATCATAAAACTGACTGGGGAATTCTGGGAGTTGGTCCATACGTCTTAATACCACTAAGATTGGATACCCTTGTCCTAGAACAGCGTTTTTCAATCCTGGCAACTTCAAAATGGCTGGCTGGGGGCATTCCGGGAGTTGAAGTCCACGGTCAGGAAGTCTCTATCATGAAACTGACTGGGGAATTCTGGGAGTTGGTCCATACGTCTTAATACCACTAAGATTGGATACCCTCGTCCTAGAACAGCGTTTTCAATCCTGGCAACTTCAAAATGGCTGGCTGGGGGCATTCCGGGAGTTGAAGTCCACCGGTCAGGAAGTCTCTATCATGAAACTGACTGGGGAATTCTGGGAGTTGGTCCATACATCTTAATACCACTAAGATTGGATACCCTCGTCCTAGAACAGCGTTTTTCAATCCTGGCAACTTCAAAATGGCTGGCTGGGGGGCATTCCGGGAGTTGAAGTCCACCGGTCAGGAAGTCTCTATCATGAAACTGACTGGGGAATTCTGGGAGTTGGTCCATACATCTTAATACCACTAAGATTGGATACCCTTGTCCTAGAACAGTGTTTTTCAATCCTGGCAACTTCAAAATGGCTGGCTGGGGGGCATTCCGGGAGTTGAAGTCCACCGGTCAGGAAGTCTCTATCATGAAACTGACTGGGGAATTCTGGGAGTTGGTCCATACATCTTAATACCACTAAGATTGGATACCCTCGTCCTAGAACAGCGTTTTCAATCCTGGCAACTTCAAAATGGCTGGCTGGGGGCATTCCGGGAGTTGAAGTCCACCGGTCAGGAAGTCTCTATCATGAAACTGACTGGGGAATTCTGGGAGTTGGTCCATACATCTTAATACCACTAAGATTGGATACCCTTGTCCTAGAACAGTGTTTTTCAATCCTGGCAACTTCAAAATGGCTGGCTGGGGGCATTCCGGGAGTTGAAGTCCACCGGTCAGGAAGTCTCTATCATGAAACTGACTGGGGAATTCTGGGAGTTGGTCCATACATCTTAATACCACTAAGATTGGATACCCTCGTCCTAGAACAGCGTTTTTCAATCCTGGCAACTTCAAAATGGCTGGCTGGGGGCATTCCGGGAGTTGAAGTCCACGGTCAGGAAGTCTCTATCATGAAACTGACTGGGGAATTCTGGGAGTTGGTCCATACATCTTAATACCACTAAGATTGGATACCCTTGTCCTAGAACAGTGTTTTTCAATCCTGGCAACTTCAAAATGGCTGGCTGGGGGGCATTCCGGGAGTTGAAGTCCACTGGTCTTCAAGTTCCCCAGGCAAGCTAGTCCTTCTTATTCTCTCATTGCAACTCTCGGTGCAGGAATGTGTGACCCCAATTTTGTTGGGGTGCCCCTGAAACCTGGGTGCAAGGGCAGGGTCCTGTTTGACTTGGGCAGGGGGTTGGACTAGATGACCTACCCAGGTCCCTTCCAACTCTGATTTATCTGTTAATCTGACTGACCTGGGCTACTTCCTGTCCCGCAGGTGATGGAGACACCATAGAGAGGGAATGCGAAAGAGGAATGCTGGTATTCAAATCGGGTGTCTAAATTCTCGGGGTGTCACCGCCTGCCCTGTCCTTGCGCAGGCCAGGCGCAGCTCAAGGAAAAGGAAGAAAGACAAGGAGGTATCGTTGTGTCTCAACACTTAATTAACAATAACAACAACAACCACAGGTGTGGTTTGTCTTTCGGGTTTCTACCTGGCTGTCGGAGGAATAAGGAGGTAGCAGGAATTGGGGCCAGGAGGTCAAGGAGTGCCGTCCTCAGACTTACGGCCACCAGGAAAGCCGGCGCTGAGTGAGACGGCCGTGAAGTGGACTTTGCCCCATTTGGCGACCTTCCTTGCCCCCACCCCCCGTTGTGAAGTGAATTGCGGACGCTTCAAATCGGGTCGTTGAGTGAGTCTGTCTTCCTTCCCTTGACTTAGTTTACGTCATTCCTCCCCGTCGTCATCAATATGAGTCAGTGGGCCAAGCCTCCAGATTTTGATCACGCGATTATAAGGATAGTGCAAAATGGTCATTAAAGGTGGGGGAAAAAAAAATCTCTCCTGTCACTTTTTTCAGTGTAACTTTGGTCACTAAGTGAACTGTCATAAATTGAGGACTGTCTCTCAGGAAAGAGAGGAAGATTCTGGCTGCAAGAGGATTCATTCATGTCGGCTGAGGCATTCAGTGCAAACTTTGCTCGTGTCTATATTCCAGTTTACACATAGTCCTCGACTTACAGCCGAAACACGGGCTAGAATTTCCAGTCCCTAAGTGATACAATCCGTTAAGGAAGTCCTTTACGTGACTGGTCTCGATTTTGCAAATAGTTTTCTATTTTATTTTTAACCACGGTGACAAAGTGAATCACAGATTTGTTAAGCGAATCTTGTTTGAGAAAGGCATTACAGAGTTGTTAAGTGAATCTGACGGTCGTTAAATGAATCCAGACTCCCTGATTGGTCAGATGCCAGCTGGGAAGGTTTCATTCGTGTGGCTGCAGGAACGGGGCAACCGTTGTAAATCTGACTCCATATGACTTCATATGACTCCAGAAGTGGGTCAACGGTCATAACTCTGAGGAATGTTTTTTCCCCCAGCTTTGTCATTAAATGAATCATCATAAATCAAGGACTACCTGAAGTTATTAGGAAGAGATTATCCAATAGAAAGCAGGATATGCTGGCCAGAGTTACTCAACATAGGCAGTCCTCAGCTTACAACGATTCGTTTAGTGACTGTTCGAAGTTACAACGGCAATGAAAAAAGGGACTTATGACTGTGTTTCACAGACATTGCAGCCTTCCCCATAGTCACGTGATTTACACACTCCGATGCATGACAACTGATTCGCAATTACAACGGTGGTGGTGTCCTGGGGCAGGAAGGTGTCGTGTAATTCCCTTTTTTCGACCGTCGGACGTGCAAAATCCAACGGAAAACCAGGTTCACTTAACAACCGTGTTACTCATTTAACCACAGCGGAAATTCACTTAACAACGGTGGCAAAGCAAAGTCGTAAAACGGGGCAGCTTAACCAAATGACATCCATTTGGGGCTCCAAAATTGCAGTTGTAAGTTGAGGACGGCTTGTAACGAGATGGGGAAACCCACATTCATTAAATCGACAAAATAAGTCAAAAAAAAATTTATTCTGAGAAAAACGTTGGATTAAACCTCAAAAGTTTGCCCATTCCTCCTTCAACTGGCTCATTGTGGGTTCAAATCCCACCCAAGCCCAGCTGTCAGGATTCCAGCAATCGCCCCGATTAAATCATGATCCTCGAGCCAAACTTCAAAAAACTTCAAAGGATTTATTAGAGGCAAACATACTGGCACTACCCTCTATGAAAGCAAATCTTCCCCCCTTCCATCTCGAACGCCGTCCTTGTGCGGATCACTGCAAGGAAGGAGATTACGCAGAATCGAATCGAACGCAGATGAAATGCGGGGACGATGAGATCCTTTTTGCGGATTTAATCGGGATTAGTCGGCTGGCCAAACAGAGTATTTTAAGAGCATTTGCTCAGCGCTTAGCAGATCGGGAATACTGCTGGAATCGACGTCATCCTTGCAGCTTGAATCGGGGTGGGGTTTAGCCGGTCTGGACCGGTTAGGACGAACCAGCTATAAAGTTTTCATCCGGCTATGAATCCAGATAGCAATAGCACTTATATACTGCTTTAGAGTGCTTTACAGGCAAGCTGGTCGTAAGATGAGGACCTACATCCTTTCCCCCGGATCTTCTCCAAATCTTCTTGCAATCCATCCCCCACCCAATTCCATCTGCGGATTTGGGTAAGTGGGCAAAAGAGCGAGTGGATTCCGAAAGTATTTTCTTTCTGGGCTATAGAAAGTAACTTGGGACCACTTAATGATGGGCGGACTTCAACTCCCAGAATTCCCAAGTTCAAGATGGCTGGCTGGTGCATTCTGGGACTTGAAGTCCACATATCTTTAAACCACTAAGACCCTTGTCCTAGAACAGCGCTTTTCAATCTTGGCAAATTCAAGATGGCCGTCTGGAGGGATTCTGGGAGTTGAAGTCCCACAGGTCTTAAAACCACAAAGGTTGGACTGACTGGGGAATTCTGGGAGTTGAAGTCCACTGGTCTGGAAGTCACCATCATTGAACTGACTGGGGAATTCTGGGAGTTGAAGTCCACACATCTTAAAATCCCTACGGCTGGAGACCCTCGTCCTAGAACACCGTTTTTCAATCTTGACAACTTTCAAGATGGCTGGCTGGAGGATTCTGGGAAGTGAAGTCCACACATCTTAAAATTACAAAGGTTCGATTGATTTGGGGGATTCTGGGACTTGAAGTCCACCGGTCTGGAAGTCGCTATCGTTGAACTGACAGGGAAGTGGTTTTCAACTCCCAGAATTCCCCCCCAAAATTGGATAAGATGTTTTTTTTAAATAGACGGTGGGAATGTGGTAGATGTAATATATCTTAATTTCAGCAAAATGAAAAAAAATAATAATCCATGACGGGAAACTCTGCTGACTAAGGGATTCTGGGAGTTGAAGTCCACCCGTCTTCAAGTTGCTGAGATTGAAAAACACTTACAAACCTTGATCTGACCTCACAGCCCAACATACTAGATTTAAAATAAGACAAGAACAAATATGATCCTACAGTTATCCCATTTTTTAAAAATTGATTAACCTTCTTAATAGACGGTGGGAATGTGCTAGACATAATATATCTTGACTTCAGCAAAATGGAAAAAAATAACCCAGGGCAAATGAATAAATGAATAAATAGGTTAAAAGTGGGCTTGGTGCCATGACAATTAAACGGGAAACTGGTCTGCTGGCTGGGGGGATTCTGTGAGTTCAAGTCCATCCAATTTCAAGCTATTAAGGTTAAAAATCTCTGTACCAAACCATGATCTGATCTCATGACCCATGACAAATAAGAACAAATGTGGTTAGACAAGGGTTATCACGTATTTTGATTAGGGTAATTTAATAGACGGTGGGAATGCAGTAGATGTAATATACCTTGACTTCAGAAAAGCGGAGGGGGAAAAATAATCCACTTCAAGTTAAATTATTTTTTTTTCTAACCTTTATTATTATTTTTTTAATTTAAAAATATGATAATGACGTATTTAAAAAAAAAAAAACCTGACAAGCTAAATTAATAAACAAGTTAAAAAGTGGCATAAAAATTAAACAGGAACTAATCTGCTGACTGGGGGATTCTGGGAATTGAAGTCCACCCGTCTTCAAGCTGCCAAGGTGGAAAACAGGCTACCCAAAACCTCCATCTGATCTCACAGCCCAACATTTAAAAATAGGACAAGAACAAACGCAGCTAAATGGCTTTATCACATTTTCTTTGTTTTTTTTGGATTGAGTAATTTCTTTATAGACGGTTAGGATGCAACATATCTGGACTTCAGCAAAGTGGAAAGAGCGGAATAAACAACCCCCCCAAATAATATTTTTTTTTTTGGTAAAGTTTACTTATTTATTTTTTAAAATCGAAAAAGATGATAATGGTGCATTGTTTTTTTAAAAAAATTAATAAACTAAATTAATAAACAGGTTAAAAGCAGGCTGGATGGCATATTGACGAAGTGGAAAACCTTGATGTGCTGACTGTGAAAATCAGGGAGTTGAAGTCCATCCATCTTCACAGCTGTCCAGGTTGCAGGAAATTATGCCAAAGGGGGGGCAGGCCAGGGGGCCCCTCCCACCCACCCCACACCCCTCCAGGGAAAACAGATTTTGCAAAACAAAACAAAAAAACCTGATAGGGAAATAGCTCCACCAAGAGACCAAGATAAGACCTCAAAGGTTTCTTTTCAATTTTCATTCCCTTCCCCCCAGGAATTGGAAATTAGGGGAGGAGGGGGAATATTTTAATGGGGTGGAGGTCTGGGCACCTCACTTTTCAAAAGCCCCTAAGGGAGAAGATGATGGGAGCGGAGATAATTTCAAATATTTTGCAAGTGGGGGGAGGAGCAGGGAAGCGGAAGGGACTGGCGTGAGAGAGTGGTGTGTATGAAGCGTAATGGAATAAATAAAAGTTGGAAGGGACCTTGTAGGTCCTCTAGTCCAACCCCTTCTCTCTCCGTCCATCTGTCTGTCTCTCTCTCTCACACACACACACACAAACACATATACACACCAGGTTTAAAGGCCAGGCCAGTAGCTCTGGCCATTTACAGCCCAAGAAATGGGAAACTGCTGGGTTCAAGAAAGGCCGCCATTTATGTTTGAAAAGCTAAGCAGGGTCTGGGCTGGTGAGGGCTTGGAGGGGCAGATTGGATAAGGGAAAGAGCTCTCCGGAGAGGCAAAATAATAACAAATGCAAATATTGCCACAGGGTGTGTGTGTGTGACACAGGCTTGTCTCGCCGGAGTGACAATTTCTCAAGCTTGATGACTTTTGATGATGTGTGGACTTCAACTCCCGGAATTCCCCAGCCAGCCATGCACCCAAGATGCCTGTCACCACTGTAATAGTCTTGGCTTATTTTTGCCAGTTGTGTTATTTCTGTTTGCAGGTCTTTCTTGGTTGTGTTATTATTGTTGTTATTGTTATTATTGTTACATTTATTTTGCCTGCCCACTCTAGTTGACTCGGGGTCCCTTACACAATTTTCTTTCTTTCTTTCTTTCTTTCTTTCTTTCTTTCTTTCTTTCTTTCTTTCTTTCTTTCTTTTTCTTTTCCTTTCTCTTTCTCTTCCTTTCCTCCTCCCTCCCCATCTTCTCTCTCTTTCTTTCACTTTCTTTCTTTCCTCTTTTCCTCCCCTTTCCTTCTTTCCTCCTTTCCTTCCTTTTTTCTTTCTTTTTCTTTCATTCTCTTTCACTTTCACTTTCTTCCCTCCTCCCGCCCTGTCTTCTCTCTCTCTCTCTTTCCTCTTTTCCTCCCTTCTTCTTCTTTTTTCCTTTCCTTTTCCCATTTTTCTGTTTCTCTCTCTCTCCTCTTTTTCTTCTATTTCTCTCGTTTTCCCTCTTTCTCTTTCTTTTTGCTCTTCCTTCCTTCTGCCTCTCAACCTTCCTTCCTTTCTTCTTTCATTTTTCTCTCTTTTTCTTTCTCATTTTCCTTCCTTCCATCCTCCCCTCCCTCCCTCCTTCCTTTCCTTCCTCCCTCCCTCCCTCCTTTCATCCTTCCTCCCTCCCTCCCTCCTTCCTCCCTCCCTCCCTCCTCCCTCCCTCCTTCCTTCCTTTCTTCCTTCCTTCCTCCCTCCCTCCTTCCTCCCTCCCTCCTTCCTTCCTCCTTCCTTTCTTCCTTCCTCCCTCCCTCCCTCCCTCCCTCCTTCCTCCCTCCCTCCCTCCCTCCCTCCTTCCTGCCTCCCTCCTTCCTTCCTTCCTCCCTCCCTCCCTCCTTTCATCCTTCCTCCCTCCCTCCCTCCTTCCTCCCTCCCTCCCTCCCTCCTTCCTTCCTCCCTCCCTCCTCCCTCTCCCTCCTTCCTTCCTTTCTTCCTTCCTTCCTCCCTCCCTCCTTCCTCCCTCCCTCCTTCCTTCCTCCTTCCTTTCTTCCTTCCTCCCTCCCTCCCTCCCTCCTTCCTCCCTCCCTCCCTCCCTCCCTCCTTCCTGCCTCCCTCCTTCCTTCCTTCCTTCCTTCCTTCCTTCCTCCTTCCTTCCTCCCTCCCTCCCTCCCTCCTCCTTCCCTCCCTCCTTCCTTCCTCCCTCCCTCCTTCCTTCCTCCTTCCTTTCTTCCTTCCTTCCTTCCTCCTCCCTCCCTCCCTCCCTCCCCTTCCTTCCTTCCTTCCTCCCTCCCTCCCTCCCTCCTTCCTCCCTCCCTCCCTCCCTTCCTTCCCTCCTTCCTTCCCTCCTTCCTTCCTTCCCTTCCTTCCCTTCCCTTTAGCCTCTGAGGCAAGGAGAATTTTAACTGTGGCCGTCCTAGTCAGATGAGTGGACAGAGGTGGCTGGACTAGTTCCCACGGGCATGAATGTCCTTCCTGTGCAGCTGACCAAGATATTTTTCCTTTTATCAGAAAAATCTTTCCACACCTATCTATTAAAACGTTCCGTCCTCCCTTTTTCTTTTTCCTTTGTAGTATCCAAATTCAAGGACACAGTGCGGGGGAGGGGGGGTGCGGGGGGGGGGAGCCTTTGGTGGGCATTTGAAGGGGAGCTTGGGCACCGCTGACCACAGGCCCTGCGGGCAACCTCTGAAGCTCCGCTGGGGCAGCTCAGCTGTTGACATCAAAGCAGCGGCAACTTTCCTCAACCCTTGGAGGAAACCTGGGTTTTTTTTTTCAACTTTGACAACTTTAAGACTCCTGGACTTCAACTCCCAGAATTCCCCAGGGGGATCATTTGTCCCCACTTTGCAGAACTCAAGATATATTACGCTTCCTTATCTATTTCTATCTATCTATCTACCTATCTATCTATCTATGCATCTATCTATGCATCTATCTATCTACCATCTATCTCTATCATCTATCTATCTATCTCAATCTATCTATCTACCTACCTACCTACCTACCTATCTCTATTTATCTATCTCTATCTATCTATCATCTATCTCTATCTATCTATCTCTATCATCTATCCCAATCTATCTATTTGTCTATCTCAATCTATCATCTATCTCTATCTATCTATTATCTATCTATCTATCTATCTATCTCAATCTATCTATCTCTATCCATCTCTCCCTCCCTATCTTTTATATATATCTGTCTGTTTATCTGTCTGTTTGTCTATCTATCCATCCATCCATCTCTCTCTCTCTCCCTCCCTATCTTTTATCTATCTATCTATCTATCTCTCTCTCTCTCTCTCTCTCTCTCTCTCCCTTTTATCTATATCTACCTACCTACCTACCTACCTACCTATCTTTATCTGTCTGTCTATATCTTGTCTATCTATCTCCATCTCTCTCTCTCTACCTTTTATCTCTACCTACCTACCTACCTACCTACCTACCTATCATTTATCTATCTCTATATGTATCCATCTATCGATGTCTACATGTATATATTTATCTCTCTCTCTCTCTCTCCACAAACAAAATGGCTCCATCCTCCTTCAAGCCAGCGCCCTCCAAGGGATGTTTTGGAGGCTGCTTCTCCGAGCTGGGTTGGGGTCCCTAGAAGAACCACCTTCTGGCACCGGTGAGGAAAAAAAATGTCTTTGGGGGGTCCAGAGGGGGTGTTTCTTCTTTTCCCACGCCATCCTGGCCCCCACAACTGTCTTGCAGGGCAGGCAGACCCCCTTCCGCCCACCCCCACCCTGTCTCAGTGTGTCCCCCCTCCCCCAATTGCGAGGACTGTCCCCTTCCTCTTTCTCCACCAGGTCAATCGTAGGAGCGCAGCCCACCAGGGCGCGCGAAAAAAAAAAAGGCTGCTGGAGTGAGATTCCCCCCCCCCCGTCAGCCCCCCCCCCTCAACCCAGACTGCAAGAAACCAGCTGGGAAAGTGGGGGGAGGGGTCGCAGGTTGGCCTGAGCGGCGCCCGATTTGCATATGGATGAAGGGGCGGGGCCCGAGGGAGAGATTAAAGCGGCGGGCGCCTTCGCCCGGCAGCCCTCTTTGCCTTCGGTAGCATCTTCGTCTGCGCTCACCTTTGCTCCGGCTCCGGCTGCGGCTCCAGAACCGGGCGGCTTACCAGTTTCGCCTCGTCTCTTTCTTCTTCTTCTTCTTCTTCTTTCGCAACCCCGAGCCCCGCCATGGCCGTGGAGAAGGAGAAGAAATCCTGCGGGCAGGTGATGCACGAGTGGAAGGAGTTCATCTGGAACCCTCGCACCCACCAGTTTATGGGGTGCACCAGCAGCAGCTGGGGTGAGGCTCGCGGCGGTGGCCGATGGGTTTTTTAGGGAGACCCAGATCTGCCCTTCCTGCCCCCCCCACGTCTCTCCGGGCGGAGAATCCCGTCTCTGCCTCTCTAGTGGTGGAGGGGAAGGGGCTGCTGAGCCCGGGGAGTGGGGGGGGGCGCCTCTTTTCCAAGGGGAGCCTACGCCCACCCCCGACCTTAAGAAAAGACGCGCCCTGGGGCTAGGAGGCTAGGAAAAGCCTCTTTGAGGAGGGGAGGGGGCTTCAAAGGTTGAGTAATGGGAGGAAGAAGAAGGCTCCGTTTAATGGCGCGTGGGGGGGTGTCGGCGGGCGGCGGCGGCTTAAAAAAGGGCTCTTCCTTTTCCAGGGATCTCCCGTTGGGGAGGGGGCGTCCTTAGCATTCTCATGAGCCGATTCTCATATCCCCTTTTTTTCCCCCCAAACCAACCCCCCGGTTTCGACTGGGGAGGAGGGTGCTTCCCCCCCCCCATAAGCTCCCTCCGGCACATCTTGTGTGGGGGGAAGGGTCTCTCTCGCAACCCCTCCCCACATCCAATCCCACCTGTCTCGGTCCTCTTTAGTTTCCTCCGGACGCGGGTTTAAGGGAAAACGGGGAAGGGAAGGGAAGGGGGGGGGAGGAAAAAGCGAAGGCTGGGAATGTGACCTTTGTGATGTTCCTGAAGACGACTTAAAAGGTGTGTGTGTGTGTGTGTGGGGAGGGGGTGTCAACGGGGTGGGGGGAGTGCAAAGCTTCAAAGGAACTTGATAAAAAAAAAATCCCCCCAGCGCTTCGCCGGCGATTGCGACAAAAAAAACCAACAACTTTTAAATCCATCGCGCTCCAAGAGTACAAGGAGCTTTTTTTTTATTTTTTGACGTTCAATGGGGGGCGTTTATTCCTCTCCCCCCACACCTTTTTAAATAAACCCTGGGGCGGGGGGGGGGGAAAGAGGGAAGAAAAACTGCAGGGGGAAAATATAATTACACTTTAATTTAAAAGGGCGAAAGCCAAGCAGATGAATGCGGCACGAAAACCCGAATTATTTGTGTGGCGTTTTTTTGTGTGTTGAGGACTTTTAAAACGGGTGGGGGTTTCCAGCGAGATCTGGCTATTTTATAAAAATTTAAAAGAGGGGGTGGGATGGACCAGGAAAAGGATGGGAGCGCAATCTTGAGGTTTTTGGAGCGGCCGGCTTAAAGATATTTTGAGTAAGGGGCTCAAGAAAGAAGCATTCATGGGGCGGGAAAGGGGGAGGCACAGAGGAGGAAGGGGGGGCCGCTGCGTTTTTTCTAAGTATTTTGGGTGGGGGTGGCGGTGGGGGGAGGAGAACATCTCCTTTCTCTTCACTCTTTCACAAACCTCCCCTCCTCACCCTTTCTGTGAAGGATGCCTGAGGCAACCCAGGGCCTGTAGAGGAGGAGGAGGAGGAGGAGAAGAAGAAGAAATAGGTCACACGCATTTCCCTTCTGCTAAAAGGGGAGTGGGCTTGGCTGCCCGGGCCCCCTCCCCTCCTCCCCACCCCCCCAATGGCTGCCCAATCTGTCCAAGGGGCTCGGAAGGGAGGGTGGGGTGAGGGGCTTCTCCTTTCTCCCTGGCCTCCCCTCTCTCATTTCTGCCTCTCATTGAATATAAGGCGGGTGCCTTTTTTTCCCCTCCTTCCTGTCTAAAAAGACTGCAGTTGGCACTCGGCTGGCATCTGGGTTGGCATCAACGTTTGAATTGAGGTGGGGGGAGAGAGAGAGAGAGAGAGAGAGCTCCCTAAATATCCAAAACTGGCAATATGTGCCTTCTTCCCCCGTTAGAGGAGGCCTACGCAACCCTCTCCCAGATATTTTTTTTGCATTTTTGCCTCGTCCCCCCAGCCCCCCCCCAAAAAGCCAAAATTAAAAATAAATAAATGAAATTTAAAAATTAAAATGTGTTAACTCTTGGAAGCTTCTTCCCTGGCTGTTGAGATGAGAGGAGTTTCTTGGAAAGGAAAGGAATAGATTTCCTGGCGATACATTTGGCACTAGAGTTGGGGTGGCTTGGCTCCCCCAGGACAATCTCAGGGAGGGTGGGGTTGAGGGTTGAGAGTGAAAGAAGTGTGTGTATGGGGGGTGTTTTTGGGGGGAAGGGGGAGGGCAGGATTTCCAGGCAGGGAGCAGCCCCCCCTGAATGTGGAGTGGGAGGTGGTCTTTTAATGAATTGGCCTCTTTAAAAATACCTTTTTATTAGTCTCTGCCTTTCTTTTCTTTTTTCTCTTCCTTTTTCCTTTCTCCCTTCCTCCTCCTTTCTTTTCTCTTTTTCCCTTTCTTTTTTTTCTCTTTTTCCGCCTCTTTTTCTTTCTTTCCTTCTTTTCCTCTCTTTCCTTCTTCCCACTCTTTCCTTTCTGTCTTCCTTTCTTCCCTTTTTCCTTCCTTCCTTCCTTTCCTTTTCTACCTTCTTTCCTTTCTTTTTTCCTTCCCACCCTTTTTCTCTTTCTTCCTTTCCATCTTTCCCTCCTTCCTTCTTTTCCCCTTTCTTTCCTTCTTTTCCTTTCTTTCCTTCTTCCCACTCTTTCCTTTCTGTCTTCCTTTCTTCCCTTTTTCTCTCCTTCCTTCCTTTCTTTCCTTTTCTACCTTCTTTCCTTTCTTTCCTTTCTTTTTTCCTTCCCACCCTTTTTCTCTTTCTTCCTCTTCCTTTCCTTTCCTTTCCTTTCCTTTCCTTTCCTTTCCTTTCCTTCTTCCTTCCTTTTTGCTTTCTGCCTCTCTTTCTCTTCCTTTCATTTCTCTTCCTCTTTCTGCCCTTCCTTCCTTCTTCCCCACCAACCTGACCTCCTTTCTCCTCCCTCCCTGCTAATTTCCTCTCCCCTCCCTCGCCTTCCAACTCAATACAGCCAGTCCTTCCTTTGCAAAGATTCTTGCAGTCTTCTTGACAAGGGCTAAAAAAAAATACTGCATTATTCTTAGACTTTCCAACCCTTGGAAGGAGGGAGGGAGGGGCTGTTGGTCTCACAGCTGAGCTGTTCCAATCCCTTTGAAAACCCGGCTCTGCTTTTCTCAAGATTCCCCCGCCCCTTTCTCTCTCTCTCTCTCTCTCTCTCTCTCTCTCTCTCTCTCTCTCTCTCTCTGCCATCCCACCCACCCACCCCAAATTATCTCTGCCTTGGTGTTTGATTTGCAGTCAGAAGGAAGGACTGGGATTTGCCAGTAAAACCAAACTAGGAACTTTTGTTTGTGGGGGATGCAACTGAGGTTTAAAAAACAGGGTTGTGTATTCCACTTGACCTTTGCTCCCCCGTGGCTTTTTGGGGGGGCGTGATTCTGGGTGAATGTCCTCCTGTGGGCATTATCAGTGGTTCGGTGGGGTTATTTTTATGCGCTGCCCAGCCCATGCAAAACGGGGTAGGTTGCAAGCATTGCGGATAAAAGATACCAAATTATATTCACAATAAATCCTGTGGAATGAGCTTAGATTGGCCATAAATATCGTAAAATCAAAGATACCAGCTTCTTTTTTGGCCAGAAATATTTCAGACAAACTGCAGTAAATATTACAAACCAAAGATACCAAACTCGTATTTTCAATAAAGATTGCAAATTAACTTATATTGGCAATAAATATTGTAAACCAAAGATACTTCTATTTGCCAAAAACGTTGCAGGAAAACTCATATCTGCAGTAAATATTACAAATAAAAGATACCAATTAATATTTGCAATAAATGCTGCAAATGAACATATTGGCCCTAAATATGGCAAATCAAAGATACTTCTATTTTCCAAACATATTGAAGGTAATCTCATATCTGCAATAAATATTGCAAATCAAAGGTACCAATTAATATTTGCAATAAATACTGCAAATGAATATACTGGCCCTAAATACTGCAAATCAAAGATACTTCTATTTGCCAAACATATTGAAAGTAATCTCATCTCTGCAATAAATATTACAAATCAAAGGTACCAATTAATATTTGCAATAAATACTGCAAATGAATATACTGGCCCTAAATATTGCAAATGAAAGATACTTCTATTTTCCAAACATATTGAAGGTAATCTCATCTCTGCAATAAATATTGCAAATCAAAGGTACCAATTAATATTTGCAATAAATACTGCAAATGAATATACTGGCCCTAAATACTGCAAATCAAAGATACTTCTATTTGCCAAAAATGTTGCAGGAAAACTCATCTCTGCAATAAATATTGCAAATCAAAGGTACCAATTAATATTTGCAATAAATACTGCAGATGAATATACTGGCTCTAAATATTGCAAATCAAAGATAGTTACATTTGCCAAAAATATTGCAGATAAGCCTATATCTGCAATATATCATGGAAATAAAAGATACCAACAAAATATAACATTGCAAGCTGGCTCGTTTTGGGGAAAAAAAGGCGTATTATCCAGGCCCCAAATGCAGCCAGGCCCCAAATTGGGGTTGGCCAAGTTCTGCCCTAGCTTTTTGGGGGAGTGGAGCCCCATTTTTGGAAGGGAGGTGGGTGGGTGGGCAAGATAAGCTAAGGATTCTTGTGTGGAGAAAGCCACTTCCTGCAGCGGTGGGGAAAGGAGGAAGAATAGGGATGAAAAGAGGAAGAAATTAGGTTTGTTGCTCAGTTGGCGTTGTCGGGGAGGGGTGGTGTGTGAATTCTGCTTCTTCTGCGGAGAAAGACGGGGAGTTCGTGCAGGCTGGAAGGTGGGGGGCGGGGAGCTGGTGCAGTGTGCTGGCCCATTTTTTCTGCAACTGGCAGAGGGACCTGCAAGGAGGAGGAGGAGGAGGAGGAGGAGGAGGTGGAGAAAGACTGGGAAAAAATATATATCTTTGAATAGAAGGAGGACTATTATTTATTTCATTATTTATTCGATATCTGTGGCCATCCATCCGAACGAGGGACGCTGGGGGGGGGCGAAACGAAACGTGTCAGAGATAGGGTGCCAGAGTAACTGAGTCGGAAGGGACCTTGGAGGTCATCTAGCCCAACCCCCCTGCTCAAGCAGGGAAACCCGACACCATTTCAGCCACCCACCGTTTCTGGATGCGAGCCGTTCCACTAACAGGAGAACAGACTTGGGAAGGGACCTTTGAGGTCTTCTAGTCCAACCCCCCTGCTTAGACAAGAGACCCTACGCGATGTCAGACAGATGGTGGTCCAGTCGCTTCTTAAAAACTTCCAGCGATGGAGCGCCCACACACAACTTCTGGTGGCAAGCAGTTCCACTGAATAGTTGAATAAGAGAGTCGCGAGGGACCTCGGAGGCCATCTAGCCCAGCCTTCCGCTCAGACAGGAGATCCTACTACACCATTTGCACCAAGACAAATTCCTTGTGTGTCCAACCACGTTTGGCCGATAAAGAATTCCAATTCTATTCATTCGTGCCAAATCGTTTGCTCAATCTCTTTCTTTTAAAAAAAACCCCAGTGTTGAAGCACCCACAACTGCTCCACTTATTAATTAATGGAATAACAAGAGTTGGAAAAGGGACCTTGGAGGTCATCTACTCCAACCCCTTCTCCAGCAGACAAAGGGTTGTCCAATTTATTTATTTTTTTGGAAAATCTCCGGTGTCTAATGTCTTCCTTTAAAAGTGTCGTCTTCTCCAGCTTTTAGGGCAAACTCTTCTTAAAGATTGTACTTTGCTCGCTCTCAGAAAAGCGAGCCAGATTTCCCGAGCAGGAGGTGGGTTTTTACACCTGGACGGAAAGGTGGGTCAGTGGTTTGGATATTATTTAACTCCAGGAGGTTAGAGTTCGCCAGGAGAAGCCGCAGAGATTATCCAAGGTTTATTCCTCTGTTCTCTGCTGGCCGATTAAGGTAGATTATGGTGATGCAATTTGACATATATCACCGATGTATCATCATCGCCTTTTGCAAGACGTTTCCAAAACTCTTTTTAAATGGGCGGTTGTTGGGTTGTCCCAAATTAATTTCTGGTTGGGCAACTTGTGCTGTGTGTCTGTGTGTGTGTGTGTGTGTGTGTGTGTGTGTCTATAAAAACCTGGATTAGGTAGGTTAGCTCGGTAAGTCACAGATTCTTTGGGCGTCCTCTTGGCCTCGATCTT
Organism: Pseudonaja textilis; assembly: GCF_049901715.1. NCBI lineage: Eukaryota > Metazoa > Chordata > Lepidosauria > Squamata > Elapidae > Pseudonaja > Pseudonaja textilis. The sequence continues at coordinate 124,933,825 of NC_142008.1, read as the reverse complement.
CCCTTCTGTAAAATGGGAATCATGTCCTAATTATTGGCTTTTAGAGGGGAAGGTGTTTTTTTTTTCCCCGTCTCTGACCCAGTTTCAGAATCCTTTCCGCCTATTGGGACAATTCCATGGCTGTTCCCCTTTTGGGGTTCGTGAACGAGGTAGAAAGGGAGGCACTTGGAGGTAATAAGCAATCCAGGTGTAAAGCAGGGGTAGATTCTTAAGAAATAAAGAGAGAAGGAAGAGAGAGGGAGAAAGAAAAGAGAAAGAAAAAGAAAGGAAGAAGAGAAGGAAACAGAAAGGAAAGAAAGAAAGAAAGAAAGAAAGAAAGAAAGAAAGAAAGAAAGAAAGAAAGAAAGAAAGAAAGAAAGAAAGGACAGAGACAGACTTATCTGAAATGGTATATATAGGTTCTCCTGTTTAGCAGGGGGCTGGACTAGATGATCTCCAAGGTCCCTTCCAGCTTCTATTCTTATTCTTTTTCTATTCTATTTTCTATTCTACTCTAAAGAAACAAAGAAAAAGGAAGGAATGAAAGGAGATAGAGAAGGAAGGAATAGGAGGGAGGGAGAAAGGAAGGGGAAGGGAGGAAAAGTAGGAAGGAAGGAAGGAAGGAAGGAAGGAAGGAAGGAAGGAAGGAAGGAAGACAGACAGACAGACACTTATCTGAAATGATATAGGTTCTCCTGCTTTAGCAGGGGGGCTAGACTAGAAGACCTCCAAGGTCCCTTCTATTCCATTCTATTCTAAAGAAAGGAGGGATGGAGGGAGGAAAAAAGAAGGAAGAAAGAAAGAGAAGGAAGGAGGTATGGAGGGAGGAAAAAAGAAGGAAGAAAGAAAGAAAAATGGAGAAAGAAAGAGAAGGAAGGAGGGATGGAGGGAGGAAAAAAAGGAAGAAAAAAAGAGAAGGAGGGAGGGAGGAAGAAGGATAGCTAGAAAGAAAGAAAAAAAAAAACTTGCTTTAAGCTACCGAAGGTTTGAAACTGGAGATAAGCAACTCCTAAATCAGAATTTACGAGGCATAATTATTATTTTTTTTAAAAAAGAAGCTGTCTGACAATTAGTTAAATGCTCCAATGAACCTTTTCCAAATTTTGAGACTGTTTTGAAGAAGTGTCTTTTCTTCTGGTCGCCTTCTCCATTTTAAATCTTTTCCCTCCTGAAGATGGATGGGGCTGGTTTAATGGAGCTGGTTTTAAAATTCTGCTCTGACTTAACCTATTTTTTTTCCCCCAAAAGGCTTTCAGCTTTTCTTTTCTTTTCTTCTTATTTTTTTTTCCACGATTCTTTTTTTTTTTTTTTTTTGCAGGTCAGAGTTTGATTAAAATTCAAATAAAGGCCTGGATAAATTGCCTTTTATTCTGTTGGGGTTAGAGGAAGAAAAAAAAACGACGCATTGTGGGGGAAAAAAAACAGCATTTAGGAAGCAATTGAGATGGATGGATAGATGGACGGATGGACAGACAGATAGATAAATGGATGGAGAGATAGAGAGATATTGATATAGATATATGTAGATATGTGTGTGTGTGCGTAATATATACACACACACACACATGGAACGGAAATGTGGGGCTCAATTAATTAAAAAATAATTAAAATTAAAAAGATTCTGGATAATCATTTTGTCTGAAGTGGTGTGGGGTTTCCTGCCTAAGCAGGGGGTTGGACTAGAAGACCTCCAAGGTCCCTTCCAATTCTGATTCTATCCTATCCTAATTTCTATTCTATTCTGTTCTGTTCTATTCTATTCTATTCTATTCTATTCTATTCTGTTCTATTCTATTCTATTCTATTCTAATTGTGGCTGTAAGTCGAGGACGATGTCTTATTTTCTTGCAGAAATTTAGATTTTTGCATTTGGCTCCCAAAATTCATGAAATACAAAATCTAAATTTCTGCAAGGAAATAGACGTCGTCCTTGACTTACAGCCACAGCTGAGCCCCACATTTCTGTTGCTAAGTGGAACCGTTGTTAAGTGAATTTTGCCCCCTTTTACAACCCTTCTTGCACACCGCTGTTAAGCAAATCTCAACCAGCTGATGGTGACTTCCTGACCAACACCGTCAGGGGGAAGCCAGATTCGCTTAACAACTGGGTGACTGGCTTCAAAAGCTACCACCGATCCGCTTAACGACAGCTGCAGAAAAGGTCGTAAAATGGGTCGAGACACGCGGAACAAATGTTTCGCTTCTCTACAGAAATGTTGGGCTCCATTGTGGTTGCAACTCGAGGACTACCTGCCTCACGACTTGGGTGGGGTGGGAGGATGGAGGGATCCTTACTCTCTGGAGCAACTTGTGAGAAACAGGACTGGGACGTGACGATGGAGGGCAATCGATAGATCCCTTTATACAGCTAGTCCTTGACTTACAACGATCCACTTAGTGGCCATTCAGAGTTTACAACAGCGCTGAAAAAAAGTGACTTATGGCCATTTCCCACGCTTACGACCATTGAAGCATCCCCACATGATCCCAATTCAGCTGCTTAGTAACTGACTCATATTTATGATGGTCGCAGCGACAGGGGGGAAGAGTATGTCACGTTATCCTCTTTTGCAACCTTCTGGTGAGTGCCGTCGTTGAGGGAAGCCGGATTCACGTAATGACCGTCAAAATAACAGAACCCCTGCAGCGATTCCCTTAACGATGGGGAGGAAGAAAACGAGGGGAGAAGAAACTCCCCGATTGAACATCTCGTTTAACGACAGAAATGTGTGTGGGGGGGTCCATTTTGGTCGTAAGTCGAGGATGGCCTGCAGACTTGGCAGGGGGAGAAACTGTTCCGATTCCAAGGAGAGCGGCCATGCGGCCGTGGTTTCTCTCTTTATTAATTTTCTATTAATTACCGTGCTTCTACCGAAAATAAGACCCTGTCTTATATATATTTTTTGCCACCAAAAAAGGGCACCAGGTCTTATTTTTTGGGGGGGATGTCCTCCACGGACTAACCTCACTTGCGTGCGTCGCCACTGGCCTCCTTCCGGAAGTCCTTCTCCTGCGGCTGGCAAGGCTTTCCTGAAGGCCTCTGCAGCCGATAACAGAGTTCTGGATCGATCCGGAGCTTTTTTTACCAGCTCCAGAGGCCTTCAGGAGAGCCTTTGCGAGCCTTGCTGGCTGCAGAAGAAACAGGCTGGCAAGGCAGGTGTCGGGGTGCGCAAGGCCTAGCTACAACTTTCCAAAGGTAAGTAGTAGGGCAGCTCCACCCACTCCCATCCTCACCCTAGCTTAATTTTTACCTGTCCATTCTGGAGTAGGTGGGATCTTCATCAGGGCTTATTTTGGGGGAGGGGGAGGGCTTACATTGGGTGCATGTGTAAAAAAAAACCCAAGCTAGGTCTTACTTTCAGGGTAGGTAGGTCGTATTTTCGGGGAAACAGGCTACATTTCTTAGTGCTTCATAAACATCGTGTTGTCTGGATCAATTTCGATTTGCTTGAAGATCCATTCGTGGTTTCTCCAGTTCTCTGACCGTGATTTGCAGGAGCGGGAGGGCAACTTGGTTTTCCCCAAACCAGAGGGTCTGTAGCCCTGGCAGATTTGGGGAAGGGGTGTTTTTCAAAGATCCCATCCCCAAAGGACAGAGCCTAGAGCTTTTTGGGAGGGAGTGCAGGAGACGACAAGATATCTTGGCTTCCATTTAATTTATTAATTGTCCTTTTCTACGTGAGAAGTTCTGCCTCGGCCCACCCTCAAACTCTGAGGATCTCCCCCAGGGGAGAGGGTGACCTGTTTTTTGGGGAGGGGGCACGCTTTAGGAGTGCCACATCCAGAATTCCCAACAGAGGGGCTGACGGGGGCATTCTGGACATTGCAGAGCCTGGGCATCTAAATCAGGGGTCTCCAAACTCAGCCTTTTAAGACTGGTGGACTCCAACTCCCAGAATTCCCCCATTCAGCTTCGCTAAGACTTCCACTCTCTCTGCTTGCTTCCTCTCTTGTCATCCCTTCCTCTGCAATCTCTCCGCTCTAGGGAGGAGGTGGTATGGGTGGAATGGGGGATTCTCTCTTTCTGTCATCTTTCTTTCTCTTTTTCTTTCTTTCTTCTCTCTCTTTCTCTTGCTTGCTTTCTGCCTCTCATTTATCTTTCTCTGTTTCTTTCTTTTTCTCACTCCGCCTCTCTTCTTTCTTTCTTTCTTTCTTTCTCTTTCCTTCTTTCTTTCTTTCTCTTTCTTTTTCTTTCTCTTTCTTTTTTCTTCTTTCGCTTTCTGCCTGTCACCTCTTTCTCCTTCTCACTTTCTTTCTGCCTCTCATTTATCTTTCTCTGTTTCTTTCTTTTTCTCACTCCGCCTCTCTTCTTTCTTTCTTTCTTTCTTTCTTTCTTTCTTTCTTTCTTTCTTTCTTTTTCTTTCTTTCTTTCTTTCTTTCTTTCTTTCCTTCCTTCCTTCCTTCCTTCTTTCTTTCTCTTTTTCTTTCTCTTTCTTTTTTATTCTCTCGCTTTCTGCCTGTCACCTCTTTCTCCTTCTCACTTTCTTTCTGCCTCTCATTTATCTTGTTGTTTCTTTCTTTTTCTCACTCTGCCTCTCTTCTTTCTTTCTTTCTTTCTTTCTTTCTTTCTTTCTTTCTTTCTTTCTTTCTTTCTTTCTTTTTCCTTTTTCTTTTTCTTTCTCTTTCTTTTTCTTCTCTCGCTTTCTGCCTGTCACCTCTTTCTCCTTCTCACTTTCTTTCTGCCTCTGATTTCTCTATCGCCTTTTTCTTTCTTTCTTCTCTCTCAGTCTTTTTTTCTTTCTTTCTTTTTTCCTTCTTTCCCTTCCATTTCTTTCCCCTTGCTTTCTCTTACATTCTTTCTTCCGCCTGTCACCTTTCTCTCTCTCTCTCTCCTGCTCTCTCACTCTCTCCCCCGCCCCAGTGCCAATATGGACCCCCCCGCACTGCAGGGGTCCCTCAAATAAGCTGTGTGTGTGTGTGTCTGTGTGTGGCTTTCTGCTTGCTCTTTTAATTTCCTGCCCCCATACTGGAGGAAAGGCGCTGCTGACGCTATCTTCCCACCCACCAAAGACCTTGGGTTAAGCAGGAGGTGGTGACACGCCAGGCAAGGGGTTCTCAGGTTTCCTGGTCGGCCATCATCTAATTAAATTGGCACAGAGCCTGGGGTTGAGCCAGGGGACACCTGGGAGTCCTGGCAGAGGCAGGTAAAGGAGGATGGGGGGCGTGGCTGGGCATCCTTGGGGGAGGGGCCTCACCTGTGGATATTAAACCCACCCAGAAATCCAAGTAGTGGGTTTGATAGAGAAGAACGGATGTTTGTGTACAGTGGGCCAGTTTTTCTCAAACTTGGTAATCTTGGACGGTGGGTAGATTTCCATACCCAGAATTCCCCAGCCAGAAAAAAGAGAGAAGGAAAGAAAAAGAAAGAAAGAAAGAATAAAAGAAAAGAACAAAATAAAAATTCAACTTCTGGGAGCTGAAGTCCTTCCATCTTCAAGTTGCCAAGGAAGAAAGAGAAAGAGTGAAAGAGGAAGGAAGGAAGGAAAGGGAAGGGAAGAAAGGAAGGAAAAAAGAAAAGGAAGGAAATGAAAGAAGGAGGGAGGGAGGAAGAAAGGAAGGGAGGAAGTTAAGGAATGAAAGTAAGTAATGTAAGAAAAGAAGAAAGAAGGGAAATAGCTAAAGAGAGAGAGAGAGAGAGAAGGAAAAGGAAGGAAGGGAAGCAGGAAAAAAGGGAGGAAAGGGAAGACAAAGAAGAGAAAGAAGGGAAGGAATAAAGACAGGAAAGAAACTGAAGAAAAAGAGAGAGGAAGAAAAGAAAGGAAAGAAAAGAGGGAGGGAGAGAGAGAAAGGAAAGAAAGAAAGAAAGAAAGAAAGAAAGAAAGAAAGAAAGAAAGAAAGAAAGAAAGAAAGAAAGAATGAATTCTGGGAGTTGAAGTCCATCCACTTTCCAGCTGCCACAGAGGGAGAGAGAGAGAGAGAGAAAGGAAAGAAAAGAAAGAAAGAAAGAAAGAAAGAAAGAAAGAAAGAAAGAAAGAAAGAAAGAAAGAAAGAAAGAAAGAATGAATTCTGGGACTTGAAGTTCATCCACCTTCCAGCTGCCAAGGTGGAGAAAAACTGCTTAAATCTGTGCAAATAAAATTAATAACCATAACAACTTGGGGGAGGGGTTTCCTTAAAACATGTCACTAACCTGGCCGCCTGTGTCTCCCCCCGCCACCTCATGTCTTCCCCCCACCCCCGTTCAGCCCTCATCCTGCTCTTCTACTTGGTCTTCTACAGCTTCCTGACCGCCCTCTTCACTCTTACCATGTGGGTTATGCTGCAAACTGTGGATTCCTTCATCCCCAAGTATCAGGATCACCTCTCCATCCCAGGTGAGTCTCAGGCCAGGTAGGAGAAGAGAAACTTGGGGGCCCCCTTCCCTTCCGGTCTTGCCCTGCAGCCTTGGTTAAGATGCTTGCGGGAGCGCCAACCCCGGAGGCTTTCAAGAAGAGACTGGGCTGCCATTTTGTCAGAAATGGTGTGGAGTCCCCTGCTTGGGGGGTTGGGGTTGGGGTTGGACTAGATGACCTCCAGGGATCCCTTCCAACTCTGATGATCTGTTATCTGTTATTATTTATTATTTTATCTTTATTTTATTTTGAGTTTTGCATTCTCTTTTGTCTTTCATTTGTCTTTTTTTAATCATTTCGTTTACAACGACATGCATTCTCTTTTATCTTTTACGGGTCCTGTTTTTTTGTAATGTCATTTCCTTTTTAATTTTGATTTCACATTACATTTTATATTGTATTTTATCGTTATCATTTCACTCTTCTTTTTCATTTTGTATTTGAGTTATATGTCTTTTATTTTGATGATTTGATTTTCTCTTTTTGGGTTTTCAACGATTTTGTTTTTGTCTCTTATTTGTTTTTTATTAAAAATTTTATTTTATATTTATGACAAGTCCATGTTTCATTTAAACAGTGTGTCGACTGGGTACATATATCTTGTGCTAGCAATTATAATTAACATACTTTCCTTGCCAAAATTTTAGTAATCACATTTTCTTTACAAACCGTTGTTGCTTAGGTATTTTATCTTTATAAGCAATCTTAACTTACTTCTCTGTACATTCATCTACTCCATTTTAACTTATTACTTTATTTTCCAACCGTTGATAAAATAGATCCCATGCCATATAGTATTTAGTTTCTTTTTTCTTTAATTGCCAATGTTAATTTATTCATCTCTTTTATTTTTAATTGATTTTCTCTCTCTTTCTCTCTATTTTTGGTTTTGAGTTATTTTGCTTTGTTGCTTTTATTTTTAATGTTTCGATTTTCTCTTTTTTTTTATTATTCCGGAATGATTTCATGTTATCCGTTTTTAATTTTAGTTGGATTTTAGATTTATTTTTCTCCTCCTTTAATGGCAGGCATGATGATCCGTCCCCAAACAGAAAGTCTGGAAATTAGTTACAACTTAAGCAAAAGCGGAGTCTTGGGACAGCTTCGTGAAAAAGCTCAATACCTTTTTGGAAGGTGAGTGAGGGAAGGGAGTCAAATTCACCGTTGAAGGTGAATAACAGAATAAGACAGCTTGGAAGGGACCCTGGGGGGGTCATCTAGTCCAGCCCTCTGCTCAAGCAGGAGCCCCTATATCATTTCAGACAAGTCCAATCTATTTCTTAAAAAGTGGAAAAGTGGAAAACAGGAGAAGAAGAGAAGGAAGAAAGAGAAGGAAAAGGAAAATGAGGAGAAGGGGGGAAGGAAGGGGAGGGAGGAGAAAAAGAGGGGAGGAGAGAAGAGTGGGAGCAAGTGAAGGGAGGAAAGGAAGGAAGGAAGGAAGGAAGGAAGGAAGGAAGGAAGGAAAAAAAGTGCTTTAGAGAAATTACTATGAAATTCATTTGGGCAAGCAAGAAGTCAAGAATTAAGAAAATTTATTTACAAGACAGTAAAAGCAGAGGCGGCTTTGGTCTCCCTGCCTGGGAGACATATTATAAAGCAGCGATGTTAATGTGGATAAAGGATTGGATTAAATTGGAAAACAAAAGAATTCTAACATTAGAAGGATATGACTTACAAATAGGGTGGCATGCCTTCTTGTGGAACCCGAGTAGTAAAAATCACTCATACTTTCAGAGACATACTTTACACAAATCTTTGATTAAAAACCTGGTCTAATATTAGGAAAAACCATTACAGGAAAGTTCCGTTATAGTTGTCAACTATGGAGGCAATGTTCCACCCTAATACAATGGACATTAGTAAGAAGTTCAAATATCACCAGATTTTAGACAAAGAAGGAAAGCTCAAATCGACCCAAGAATTAGAAAAAACCAAAAAAATAATGATTGATCGTTGGTCCTATTTCCAAATAGCAATAAGACATGAGAAAGTTTTAAAAGAATTCGGAATAGAATCAAAAGAGCAATAAATTTGATAAGATACTTTGGGGCCCAGATAAAAATGTGATATCTAAATTATATAATTATCTATTGGAATATGAATTAGCTGAGGAAATTGTGAAAGGACCAATGATAGCGTGGGCAAGAAATTTCGGCTATAATATAGACTTAGAAGACTGGGAAGAAATCTGGCAGAGAAATCTTACAATAACTAAATCTGTGTCTTATAAAGAGAACTTAAATTAAAAGGAAACGAGGAGGCAGAATTTTACTCGATCTGGAATAGGTGGTGCGATTGGCTAGAACGTAAAAAAAAAAACGAAAAGAGAAATCAAGGGGGGAAAACGAATTTATGAAACAGATTATGATACATACAATAACAAACAGGAATTGTTAATGTTAGTCTTAGACTCCCTCGTCCTTTAAACAATTAATAGAAGGAATTCACCGGTAAAAATAGATAAGTATAATCCAACAACAAACATTAATAACAAAACATTATGTTTGATAAAACACAAATAACAGAGAACCTATAGGAATCAAGAAATAACTGCCACAGAATATAATCTAGGAAATATTTAACTCACTGTCAAATGTGTCAAAGGAAAGCTTGATTAGTTTTAGCACAGAGATTATTGTGATGTTTGTCTGTAGGAATCTTTGCCTTTTGAGTTTGTATATTTGTATATTTTAACTTTTTCTATTTAATAAAGTTTATTTTTTTAAAAAAAAAAGTGCTTTAGGGAAAGGAAACTTTTATATGTCCACCCAACTGTAGCGACTATGGGCAGTTCACAAAATTGAATCTCAATAAAACGAATCAAGAACAGCAATTAAAAAATACTCATACAGCAACAGTTGAGGAAACCATGGTTTGTGGCCTAGCAAATGCCCCTCTGTCCTAACCCAACCCACCCTTAGCCAAACCACGGCGCAGCCTGGCCCGTTTGCTATGGGGCTCATTGACCCTGATTTTGAAGAGAAAGGAAAGAAAGGATAGGAGAAAAGGGAAAGGAGAAAAAGGAAAGGAAAGGGAAAGAGAAAAAGAAAGAAGGAGGAGAGGAGAGGAAAGAAAGGGGAAGAAAAGGAAATGAGAAAAAGGAAAGGAAATGAGAAAAAGGAAAGGAAATGAGAAAAAGGAAAAGAAATGAAGAAGGGAGGAGAAAGAAAGAAAAGGAACGAAAGGGGAAGGGTAGGAGGAAAAGGAAAGGAAAGAAAGAAGGGAAGGAGAGAAAGGAAAGGGAAAGAGAAAAAGAGAAGGAAGAGAGGAAAGGAAAAAGGGGAAGAGAAGGAAAGGAGAAAAAGGAAAGAAGGGAAGGAGAAAAGGAAAGGAAATGAAGAAGGAAGGAAAGGAAGAAGGGAAGAAAAGGAAAAGAAAGGAAGAAGGAAGAGAAGGGAAGGAAGAAAAGGAAGGGAAAGGGAAAAAGAAACAAGGAGATGAAAGGAAAGGAAAGGAAGAAGGGAAGGGGAAGGAAAGGAGAAAAAGGAAAGGAAAGGAAAAGAAGGGAAGAGAAGAGAAGGAAAAGAAGGGAAAAAAGGAAAAAGGAAACCTCAAAGAAGCTACCTGGATCTTCACCACCACCAAATCTCCCCTCCTCTCTCTCTCTCTCTCTTTCTCTCTTTCTCTCTGCCAGCCTACAATGATTCTCGGCAAGTGGCCATGAACGAATTCTGCCAGCCTGGCCGTTACAACGAACAACCGGACAACGGAGTGTTGAACTACCCCAAGAGGGCCTGCCAGTTCAACCGCACGATGTTGAGAGACTGTTCGGGACTCAACGACTCGACTTACGGCTACCAGGAGGGACAGCCCTGCGTCTTGGTCAAAATGAACCGGGTGGGTTGAGGGAGAATGGGGAGAGGGTCTCCATAAGAGCGGAGGAGTAGGGAGGAGACGAAAGAAGCAATTGGGGTTGGGGACATTGCAAAAGGGGCTTCTTAAAATGGCTTCCTGGCCAATTCAGGTAGTCCTCGATTTGCGACCAAAATTGAACCACAACTTAATGTCGCCAAGCCAGGCATCTTACGGCCGTTCTTGCCTCGCTGGCCCAGTGGAATCTTACTTTAGTAACACCGTCGTTAAGTGAATCTGGTTTTCTCCCGTTGACTTTGCTTGTCAGAAGGATCGCGTGACCTCGGGATGCTCCGACCGCCATAAATACGAGTCAGTTGCCAGTTTTGATCAGGGGTGCTGCAATGTCCATTAAGTGTAAAAATCCACCGAGAACCAAGTGGCGATCCTAAACCAAAGTTTGTGGCCCCTAGAGGATGGGTGGACTTCAACTCCCAACTCCCAGCAAGGATTGACTAGAATTCAGCCCGGATAGGACAAAAAGAACAAAAATATCGCCGTTTTTTGTTTTGTTTTTGTTTTTAATGTGGATAACTTTCTTAGTAGATAGTGGGAATGCGGTCGACGTAAAATAACCTGACTTCAGCAAAGTGGGGGAAAATGACAAGGTAAATGACGAAGTAAACGAATAAACGAGTTTAAAAGTTGGCTAAATGGCATGATGATTAAATAGGAAACTGATCTGCCAGCTGGGGGATTATGGGAGTTGGAGTCAGGGGTGGGCTCCAAAAAAAATTTTTTAGCAGCCGGCTTTCTGCTCGGTTGCTGGGTGGGTGTGGCCTAGTGGCTTCCTGCACCGTGGCAGGGTGTGGTGTGTGTTGTTTTCACCCTCCCCAGGCTGTGGAGGCTTTCTTGGAGCCTCCAGGAAGGTGAAAACAGCCTCCCCGGGCTCCGGAGGCCAGAATTGGGTTCGTTTCCAGCCTTCCGGAGCCTGCAGGAGGCCCATTTTTCGCCCTCTCCAAGCCACTGAGCAGGCCCTGTATTTACCTGGCATCGAAAATGGGCCATTTGGGGAGGGGGTGGATAGGGTGAGAGAGGAGGGGTGGGCGGGGCCGGCCAGGGGTGGAATTTATGGGTTTGCCAAAGCGGCAATTAAAATGGATTTTTAAAAAAATTTAACAACCGGTTCGCTCTAACCAGTGTGAACCGTTTTGCAGCCCGCCCATCCTCCATCCATCCGCCGAGTTTGAGAAACGTTGTCCTAAATAACTTCCTTTCCTTTGTAGATCATCAACTTCTACGCAGGGAACAACCTGCCCATGAACATCTCCTGCACGGCCAAGGTAAAAAAGACCCCACCCACCCCGTCCCCGGTCCCCCTCCCCAATTTCTCTGTCTTCTACTCCATCTCTTGTCGGTTTTGTTCTTGGTGCTCACACCTTTTATCTACTCACTCTGTGCGCCTCTCCTGGTCTGTCTCCTGCAAAACCCTTATTCTCTGCGGACAGAGACCGAAGTCCGCGCGGGAGGTAAGAGCTACCTTGGAGGATCGTAAGATGGCCACTTCTTCCTCGCCCACTAGTAGTTGGCTTAATAGTTGCTTTTTAGGATGGTCATAATATAGACTGTGCCTTGCTTCAGGAGGCAGCCATAGAACAGAGGACCCAGGCTCTAGGAAAGGAGAACGCTGCGCTGATGACGTTACCTAGTTGGGTCGCGAAACGTCTGCAAGAAAATAACCCAGTTCAGAGAGCACCAAGGATCCCTCGATCCTGCACTTCCTTCTCTTCTTCCTCTTCCTCCTTCTCCTGCGCCTCCTCCCTCTCCACAATCCCTCCTCCCTTCTAGCACTGATGATGTTACCTAGTTGGGTCATGAAACGTCTGCAACAACCCATCTCACAGAGTACCAAGGACCCTCAGTCTTCCTCTTCCCCCTCCTCCTCTCCACAACCTCTCCTCCCTTCTAGCACTGATGATGTTTCCTAGTTTGATCATGAAACGTCTGCAAGAAAACAACCAAACATAGAAGGCCCCAACGATCCCCCTCCCTCCTCCTCCTCCTCCTCCCTCCTCTTCTCCTCAAATGCTCCTCCCTTCTAGCACTGAGGATGTTACCTAGTTGGGTCATGAAACATCTGCAAGAAAATCCCCCAAGCTCAGAGCAAACAAGGACCTCCACAATCCATCCTTCCTTCCTTCCTTCCTTCCTTCCTTCCTTCCTTCCTTCCTTCCTTCCTTCCTTCCTTCCCTTTATTCCTTCTCCTTTCTCTTCCTCCTCCTCCTCCTCTCCCCAAACCCTCCTCCCTTCTAGCACTGATGATATTACCTAGTTGGGCCACGAAACGTCTGCAAGAAAACTGCCCAACTCAGAGACCACCGAGGACCCCCTCCTGTCCAGTCTCTCTCCTAGTTCTTTGCCCTGTTAGCCCCCCCTTCTTCTTCTCCCTCGCACCCCAACACGTTTCCTTTTCCTTCCTGCCGAGTCCGTCTTCTCACGAGCATCTTCCTTCCTTTGGGGGAGACCAAGTCGCCTGCTTGGGCAGGGGGTTGGACTAGATGACCTATAAGGTCCCTTCTGATTCTCATTAATCTGAACCTGAATCTGAAATAAGGGTGAATCCTGCACAAACCTTTCTCTTTGGCTGTCTTCTGAAGTGGCCCCTGCAGCTTCCGCGCCTGCTTCTTTGAAGGGGTCGGGGGGAACAGGAATTCTGCTTGACATTTGACCCTCCTCCCCACGGCCACAAATGTCTCATAGCTTCCCGCGCCCACATGAGCTGCCTCTTTCAAAATCTAGAATCTCCATCTTCAGCCAAACTTTGCAACAGTTTTTTCCCTCCGCTCGCACCCCAAACTGTACAGGGGAGCACCCCTCCATAAATCAGACCTTACTCATTTCTCTTTCTTTATTAACCCGCTCCTTTGTTTGATCAACTCATCCGTCCGTCTGTCCATCGCTCGCGCCTGTCCCTTCCGCCTGGTTTGCATGTTTGCGTCCTGTCGTGTCTTTTTTCTTCGCCGTTTTCCCACCGTCAGAAGAAGGAAAGGAGCCACGAAGATGAAATCGTTGTAAGAATCCCAGAGGGAGGGAAAGGCAGGGGGCTTCATTTGGGCGGGGGGTGGCATTGTAGGAGAATCTAAGGTCTGTTGGGCCGGTGTTGGGAGTTTAAAAGATGCAAGCCTCCAGGAACGAGAAGAAGTTGAAAAACTTACAATCTATGGTAGTTTGTTTGGGGTATGTGCAGGCAATATGCATTTATAAGCAGAGGTGGGTTTCAAAAACTTTTAACAACCGGTTCTCTGCCCGGCTGCTGGGTGGGCATGGACTAACCTGCCTCCTGTACCATGATGGGGGGATTTTTTCCCTCCCCAGACTCCGGAGGCTTTCCTCAAGCCTCAGGGAGGGCGAAAACGGGCTGTCCGGACTCCGGAGGCTCTCTGGAAGCCGGAAACAGGCCCGTTTTCCAGGAGACCCGTTTTTGCCCTCGCCAAGCTTCTGTGCGCGCCCTGCACTTACGTGGCATCCAAAATGGGCCACGTGGAGATTTCTGGGAGGGGCGAAGTGGGATGATATTTGCTGGTTAGCCGAACGGGCCATAAAATTAACAACCAGGTCAGATGAACCGGTGTGAACCAGTAGCAGCCTCATTCCTGCCTTTCAGGTAAATAAAAAATAATTGAAGATGCACGGGCTTTTTTTTATTTTATTTTTTTGGCCGGGGAGGGGCAAAGTTTGGGCTATCCTTTGATACACCCTCCCTCCTTTTTCACCTTCCCAGAAAGAGGAAGACATACAGAAGTTGGGAGAAATGGCCATGTTCCCTGCTGACGGGAACATCGATCTCATGTACTTCCCGTATTACGGAAAAAAGGTGCACGTGAGTATCGATTCTTTCCCGGCGAGGTGCAATGCTGGGAAATTCCCAGGTTTTTGCTTCACGGGAGGCTGTGCGCAGAGGTGTTTTATTTTACCCAGGTTAATAATTTTGCCATCCTGGTTTGTTTTTCTTCTTTTCAACCCAGTTCATTCTTTGCAGCCACCGCGGATTAACCCCCCTCCCTCGGAGAAAGAGATTGGATAAGGAGAAAAAAAAAATACAATGTAGATTTGGACAAAAGGCTTGAAATGGACGCAGAACAGAGCTGTTTTAATTCTGTGAAGTTCAAAACTTTTTTCAGAGGCTTTAGCGTCCTCTTGAGCTGCATTCAGCAATTTTTTTTACAGGTTTCAGACAAAGTTTGGCCGATTTCTTCTTAAAAAAATCTCCATGGACTTCAAATCCCAGAATTCCCCAGCTAAATTTCCCTCTTTTTTTGGACTCTAGATAGTGAAAAAAAAGACTTTCTCAAAATCAGAAAACTTTTAAGATAGGTGGAATCCCCCAAACAGCAGATCAAATTTCCATTTAATTCTCATGCCATCTAGTTCACATTTAACTCATTGGTTAAGTTATCATGGTTTTTTTGTTCGCTTTTCTGCAGTCAAGGTATGTCAACTGCATTCCCACCATCTATTCAGAAAATTTACCCTACCCACAAAATTGAGGAAGGTAGTCTATCCACATTTGTTCCTATTTTAAATTCTAATCCCTTATTTTAAATCCAGGATGTTGTGGGTGTGGGATTAGATCAAGGTTTGGTGTAACGCTTTTCAACCTTGGATGGACTTCCAATTCCTAGAATTCCCCAGCCCACAGATCAATTTTCCATTTAATTGTCATTGTCAGGATTCCGGCAGTTACCCCTCAATTAAATCATGAGTCTCGAGTTCGAAAGGATTTATTGAGAGTTAACATGCAGGCACTGCCTGGGTGTAGCCGACTCTGAGGCACAGAATTCATTGTCACCCTTGACCCTGGTTCCATCCCCCCCCCGGGTGTATCATAATTCATATTCTCCAATTGGACACCTCCATAGCCCAGAGTCATCAATCACGCACTCCAATTAGAATTTTGCCCTGGAAGAAACTTCAGTCTCCTAGTTACTATCTTTGAAAACTATTTATGGAATGCGCTTTCAGTTTCCAAGTGGCCGCACTGCTCATTCAAACCCCTCCCGCCCCTTCCCTTTCTGTTGGCAACTTTAAAAAGACCAGATAAATATTTTATGAATTGACAGTCATGCCATCTAGCTCGCATTTAACTCGTTGGTTAAGTTATCACGGGGTTAGTTCGTTTTTTTACTTTGCTGAAGTCAAGGTATATTACATGGCCTACATTCCCACCGTCTATTAAGAAAGTCATTCAGTTTTGGGGAGGAATTCTGGGAGTTGGAAGTCCATGTGTCTTAACATTGACAAGATTGGGAAACCTTGATCTTCAGTCTCTTGAGTTCAATCTACAACATGGTGAATCCAGAGGTAGAGAAGGATGTAGGATAAAAATTTCATCCAAAGGAAACAAGTAATGAGCCCTTCAACTCCTTACATATAAATGTACAAATGAAACAAAGGCCATTTTTAAAAAGCTGCCTATACATTTGGCACAGAAAAGGCCCGTGATTTATAATAATAACGGAACAGAATAATGGAGCCGGAAGGAACCTTGGAGGTCTTCTAGTCCAACCCCCTGCTCAAACAGGAAGGCCCTATACCATTTCAGACAAAATGGCCGCCCGATCTCTTCTTCAAAACCTCCTGTGATGGAGCCCACACAACTTCCGGTGGAAAGCAGTTCCACTGGTGAATTGTCCTCCCTGTTAGGAAGTTTCTCCTGAATTCCAGGTTGCTTCTCTCCTGGATTAGTTTCCATGGAAACTCTGCAAGGAAAGAAACAACCTGGAATTAAGGGGAAATTTATGGTGCTTTTCCCTCAAATATTGGAAGACTGCTGCCACGGCACCCCAGTCCTTCTTTTCATTAAAGTGGACATACCGGATTCCTGCAAATTCCATACCATTCTTCCTATGTTTTAGTCTTTTTTGCTGCCTGTGGAGAAGAGAACAAGAGTTGGAAGGGACCTTGTAGGTCATCTAGTCCAGCCCCCTGCTCAGGCACGAGACCCTATCCCATTCCAGACAAATGGGTGTCCAGTCTCTTCTTGAAAACTTCCACTGTTGGAGCACCCACAACTTCTGTTCCACTGATTAATTAAAAGAATAACAGAGTTGGGAACAGGGATCTTGGAGGTCATCTAGTCCAACCCCCTTCTCCAGCAGGAAAGCATGCACTACCCCAAACAAAGGGTTGTCCAATATTCTTTTGGGGGGCGGGGGGATCTCCACAACTTCTGAGGGCAAGTTGTTCCTCTGGTGAATTCTCCTAAGAGGAAGTTTCTCCTTAGTTACTTCTCTCCTTGATGAGTTTCCGCCTGTTCTTTCTTCTCCCGCCTTCTTCGGGTGTTTTGGAGAATCAGTGGACTCCACTCTTGTTTGAGGGAAGCCCCACACAGAGATTGGACTCCCATCTGTCAGAAATGGTGTAGGGTCTCCTGCTTGGGCAGGCGGGTTGGACTAGATGACCTACAAGGTCCCTTCCAACTCTGTTAATCTGTTGAGGATGGATCTTGTTGTTGATGGAGATTGTGGGAGCTTCATCCCTGGAGGCTTTCAAGAAGAGATTGGACTCCCATCTGTCCGAAATGGTGTAGGGTCTCCTGCTTGGGCAGGGGGGTTGGACTAGATGACCTACAAGATCCCTTCCAACTCTGTTAATCTATTTTGAGGATGGATCTTGTTGTTGATGGAGATTGTGGGAGCTTCATCCCTGGTTGCTTTCAAGAAGAAACCAAACTGCCATCTGTCAGAAATGGAGTGCGGTCTCCTGCTTGGGCGGGGCGTTGGACTAGATGACCTCCAAGGTCCCTTCCAACTCTGATTATCTGTTAGGAAGAGACGAGGGGGAGACGTCTCTCTCTTCATCTGCTTCGAGACTTCTGATACATAGATAGAAAAAGAAAAAAAAACGTGACTTTGTCCTAACTTTTTTCTCTTTTTTTCTTTTTTCGTACATCTTCGGATGCTTGAAGGGGGAAAAAAAAGGTATCGTTTTTCCTTTTAAATTTCTGTTTTGTTTCCTTCCCCTCCCCACCCCCAAAAAAATATTCCACCCCCTTTCAGGTCAACTACACCCAGCCGGTGGTGGCCATCAAATTCCTCAACCTGACTTTCAACCAAGACCACAATGTGGAGTGCAAGATGAACGCTGCTAACATTGCCACCAATGACGAGAGAGACAAATTCGCTGGCCGGGTGGCTTTTAAAATCCGCGTCAACAAAGAGTGAAGCTGTCAACACCCCCCCACCCCCAAATCCCAATCCCGTCCCACCCACCACCCACCTCTTCCTCCTTCCTCTCCTGGATCCCTACGCACTTTCCCAAACAGAATCCCTGTGTGGCTCTTTGCAACCCTTACTCACAGCTTACAACGAGGAGCAGATCCGAAGTTGAGGGAAGTTTGGAAGGGAGGGGGGCGCGGGGATAGAAGGAGGATGGATGGATGGATTTGGGGGGAGGTACCCCTTGGTCGCTGCTGCTCATCTAGTTAGACTGATTCTGTCAGAAATGGGTGTAGGGTCTCCTGCTTGGGCAGGGGGTTGGACTAGATGACCTACAAGGTCCCCTCCAACTCTGATTATCTGTTATCTCTCTCTGTCTCTCACTAACCTTTGCCGTTAGACAATCCCACCTCTCTCCTTGACCCGAGAATGAAGGGTTTGCTCCCACCTTATCTTCTTATAGCCCCCCCCCCCCAAATACCTGGTGACACCCCCTCCCCCGATCGATTCTAATATCCCGATGGAGGGTGTTTTGCAAGGAGAAAGCTCGGTGCTTTTGGACTCTCTTGCAGCTCTCTCTGTCTTCCCCCTGGAGATGTTTCCCAATATAATAATAAATGTATATAGATATTTTTATATATATATATATATAAAGTATATATTAAAAAATAGAAGGTACCACGGAACCGGGGTATTTTCCTGCATGGATCGTGGCTGAAAGAGGGTAGCCAGGGTTACTGGTTAGCCCCCACTGGGAACACCAACCCTCCCCAGAGCTTGTGGCCATCATGACAGAGGAGGAAGAGGAGGAGGAGGCAGCTGGAGTGGGGGTTGATGGGGACGGCCCCATTGATTTTGGGAGGGCTACACTTCCTGCCCAGTTTACGTGACCCCCGTGCGTCTCAGCCAAGACATCTTGAAGATGGGTGGACTTCAACTCCCAGAATTCCCTGACCAGGCTGTGCTGTCAAGGGTTATTTTATTTTATTTTTCCCCACTTTGTGCTGAAGTCAAGGTATACGACGTCCACCGCTTTCCTGCCATTTATAAAAAAGTTATATCACATCCATCACATTCCCGCTATTTATTAGTTACATGACGTCCACTGCGTTCCCATCATATTAAAGTTATAGGACATTCCACCGCATCCCCTCCATCTATTAGAAAAAGTTATATTTGCATCTACCACGTTCTCATCCTCTATTAAAAAAAATTATATGACGTTACCGCATTCCCACCAGTTACAGTGGTAAATACGGTAGATGTCGCACCAGATGCGCCAAACTTACCTAATTGGACGGGAAATTTTGGGAGCTCTAATCCACCCATCTTCAAGGCGTGCCTGAGGTTGAGAAAAGCTCTACTGGGGGTGGAGGTGCAAAATCATGCTTAATTTTGCACGAGGCTAGTCCTCAAGAACAAACACACAGAAATGTCTAAGGAACTGGCTTGGCCTTCCGAAATCCTTCCCTGGGCTAGGAGTGCAGTCCCACAAATGCAGCGGCTTATGAGCATGGCGGCTGTCATACGACGACAGCCCTGGCGTGTGGACTCTTTGCAAAATTTAATCACCACGGCACCTGCGAATGCGGTTTGTTGGTTTTTAATTTCCAATCCTGCATTTCCGCTTTCCTGTTCTTTTCACCTCTCCTAGGATCTTGGCACAAGCCATCCTGTATTCATTAGTGTGCAGTTGTTTTAATCTGTTGTGATAGTGGCACCTTGCACTAAGATAATATAAGTGAAATCCCGGTTTCCACGGGAGGGGGGTGGGGGGGAAATTGCTGACCGAACTAATGATGATTTCTTTTCAGCCAAGGTTAATTCATGGTTGGAGTTGTTTTGCTTTCTCTAGAAGTTCTCCTGCGACATCTGTTTTCTCTATCTTGGTTTGGCAAATAAAATACAAAAAAAACCCCATGTGTTTTAAACAAAACAGAAAATAGCAATGGAGGTTTTGGGTTGTTGTTTTTTTTTTAACTTTCTTTGCATTTTATTTTCATGGTAATATTAAAAAAAACGTCCTCCCTTTATACAGTTTAAAGATGCACCTTTGAAGAAACATGTATGTATGAATGGCACTCATAACTTTAAAACTCCTCCGCTTTTTAACTCTCTTGATTATTATTATTATTGTTTTTGGTCTTGGTTTTTATTTGCAGAATTATTTAATTGCCTGTATCAGATTTACTGTGAAAGAAGAGAAATAAAACTTTAAAAAAAGCAAAAACTCCTAATCTTGTCTTTTTATTTATATATATAAATTTTTATTTATTTATTTATATATATATATAGCAAAGCGTGTAGAGAGGAACACAAATGGGGAATTTCAGCTTTCGTGAAATACAAAACAGAATGTATATTAATAATCTTGTTTTTACGAAAGCACTAGCTCAATACCCACGCTTCGCTACGAAACCACGTGCTGGGGCTTCGTTTTTGGGATGGAAAATAAAGGGAAAAAGTTCTGCCTCTGCCTACCAGTATCCATCGTTATTCATCTGGCTAGCACCCTATCAGTGTGGGAGAGAGTTGAGGGCTGTTTGTAAACTGAAACAGTATTTGCTGTGTGAGCAAAGAGACAGCAAGGAGCCTGGGCGTGGCTTAGCTCAACTGTTCTGTACTAAAGCTGCTTGTTGCTCTGTAAGTGAAAGTGAAACTCCTCTCTGTTTGTGTTTTGCATTTGGAGCAGATTTCTTTTCAGGTGGGGAGGGAGAGTAGAACTCCTTAGCATCAAAGCATGTTAATAATAATAATAATAATAATAATAATATAGGAAATACTCTAAATGCTCTGATGGTCATTTGGAAAAATCCTTAGTGAACCCCTAGAAGCCAAGAGGAACATAGGTGCCAAATTTCAAGTTTGCAGGCTTTACGGTTGTGGAGATTTTGTGATGATGCGTGAGGGGCATTTCGCTTTTATGCAGGGGTGGGATTCTACCAGTTCGCACCTATTCGCTAGAACTGGTTGTTAACTTTCTAAGCAGTTCGGAGAACCGGATGTTAGAAGAAATTACAGGGCTAATCCTGTAAGGAAGGCAGGAAGGAAACATTCTGGTGTTGCTTACAAGAAACTACCTCTCTGTTAACCCTTATTACATTCTTGGCAGGACTAGACTTCCTGTCTCAGGAATGTCTCTGGAGTTATTTTTCCCTCCTTTGCTGGTACTTTGCTAGTGTGGAGTGACCATTCAAAGTTACAAGGGCACTGAAAAAAGTGACTTATGGCCATTTTTCCCACTTACAACTGTTGCAGCAAGCCCAGAGTCATGAGAGGCCAGGCGAGGAGATGTGTGCCTCGATGTGAGTGATTTTGAGTTGGCCACGCCCAGCCACCAAGTTATGTCCACCCAGTTACATGACCAAGCCATGCCCACCACCTACCCCTGTATAGATGAAAACAATATAGCTGAAGCTTGTCTAAATCTCTTCCAACTCCCAGAATTCCTTTTTTTTAGTTTAAAAACAAAACTTTATTAAAGTTCAAGACATTAAAAAAGTTTACAAAAAGCAAAATGTTAAAAAAGATTCTATAATAGAGTTTATGTTGACGTATTTCCGTATCATTTCTTGGCAGTACATTAAATACCATACATATCCATAGAAATTGACAGTTTTTTAAAAAACATGTTGTCTGTATTGATTTTCAATTCTTAGTGAATATTAATAAACAAAACTATATCATCTTTCACGATCATTGATTGACATATATAAAAAAGGGAATATCAAATTAACACTTAATATAGGCATTCATGTCTAAAGGGACCATCGAGGTATTTATAGTTTTATGTGCTGCGACTTAGTATTCCACGGGTGCAGCAGGAAAGAGGGGTCATAATATCATTCCTTACATTTCTACAATAAATCTAAACGATTATAAATCCTAATTTAAATGTCTTATCTGGATCTTATTTTCCCCTAGCTCAGGTTCCGCTACTTCTCCGTCGTTCTATCTATTTATTCGTATTCCAACTCCCAGAATTCCTATTAATATAGGTGCACTGTGGACTTCATCTCCCAGAATTCCCTGGTGTTTCTTCTCATAGGTGTATACCCATTGTAGCCAGCTTACTCTCTTGCAATCCCTTTCTCTGCAATCTCCATTTTTAAAGGATCAGGGAAAATAAAAAAATAAAATAAAATAAACCCAGACCTGGCTGGCTGGGGAATTCTGGGAGTTGAAGTCCGCACACCTTAAAACTGAGTAATTGATTAAACCGACAAAACTGACCTGCAGCCATTTGAAAGAAATCTCTGGGCAGCCATTTTGAGAGGTTTTTTTTCCCCCTGACCAAAAACTTGTTTCTGATCCAACCGTTGTGACGCATACAAGGGCATAAGAACGAGAGAAATAAGAATAAACATTTTTTTAAAAAATAACACTGAAAAAGAAGACCACCCCATTAAAAGGCATAATAATGAAAGATGATTAAATAATTACAATTATTTAATTTAAAAAGAATGAATTAAACCTAATGAATATAGAGGCCTGGAGATTAAAATCTATGAAGAACGGTTGCAGGATTTGGTTAGGGCTAGTTTAGAGAAAAGCGGGACAGGAAGCAACGGATGAGAAGGAGAGAAATAACCCGGAATTAAGGAGAAATATCCTAACAGTGAGGACAATTAGCCAGTGGAACTGCTGGCCACCAGAAGTTGTGGGGGCTCCAACACTGAAGGTTTTGAAGAAGAGACTGGGCAGCCATTTGTCTGAAACGGTCTACGGCAGGTGTCCTGCTTGAGCAAGGGGTTGGACTAGAAGATCTCTGAGGTCCCTTCCAGCCCTCTTCTGCTTGATTGATCACTCCAAGGTGGCATTTTCCAGGCCACGTACCAATCTTTGAGGGCTAAAATGTGCTTGCGTGGATTCTTGCTTTCAGGGGTGGAGACTGGGGGGCTACTGGGAATAAAGGGACAACCCCCCCCCCCCATAAAATATCTGAAGGTTCCCCCCCCCCATTAAGCACCCTCTGCGTTTAAGGGACACCTCCCTCCAGATATTTTAAAGTAAAGCGTAAAGCAAAGCTTTCTTTCCATCAAGGCTTCACGCCTTGCTTGGAATTGCAACAGCGACTTGCAAAATATAATTTAATTCCGTGCTGGGAGATTAATTACACAGCGATCAGGATCTCCCTCCTTAATAATTGATTGAAAAGCCATGCTGTGCAATGGCTCAAAGATCTGACGTAATGCAAGTGGTCACTAAAGAGCACTAAAGAATACCTTTGCCAGATACCACCCCACCCCCCCGGCCAGGCCAAATCTCCCCTTTGCTGTAACTCATCCACAGGCAGATGTTTGTAGCAGTAAAGGAGAATATTGGGAGCTCAGTGTTGAAATGAGGGGCCCTGAGCTTGGTGATTTTCCTGCAGACGTCTCATGACCCAACTAGGGAACATTATCAGTATTAGAAGAAAGGGGAGGTTGCCTGTAGGGAGGAGGAGGAGGAGGAGGAGGAGGAGGAGGAGGAGGAGGAGGAAGAAGAAGAAGAAGAAGAAGAAGAAGAAGAAGAAGAAGAAGAAGAAGAAGAAGAAGAAGAAGAAGAAGAAGAAGAAGAAGAAGAAGAAGAAGAAGAAGAGGTGGAGGAGGAGGAGGAGGAGGAGGAGGGGGGGAGGAGGAGGAGGAGGAGAAGGAGAAGGAGAAGGAGAAGGAGAAGGAGAAGGAGAAGGAGAAAGAGGAAATCTGTGGGGTCTTAGGCGCTCTCTGAGCTTGGTTCTTTTTCTTGCAGACATTTCATGACCCAACTAGGGAACATTATCAGTATTAGAAGAAAGGGGAGGTTGCCGGCAGGGAGGAGGAGGAGGAGGAGGAGGAGAAGGAGAAAGAGGAAATCTGTGGGGTCTTAGGCGCTGTCTGAGCTTGGTTCTTTTTCTTGCAGACGTTTCATGACCCAACTAGGTAACGTCATCAGTGCTAGAAAGGAGTGGGGTTTGCACCTTCTAACACTAATGATGTTACCTAGTTGGGTCACAAAACGTCTGCAAGAAAATCCCCCAAGTTCAGAGAGCAACAAGGACCTCCACATTTGTCCTCCTCCTCCTCCTCCCTCCTTCCCTCCCTTCTTCTCTGCCACCATTTCTCCTTCTCCCTTTTCTTCTCCTTCTCATAGTCTTCCTCCATCACCATTTTGCCTCGTCTTTCTCCTCCTCCACTCCCTCCCTCCCTCCTTCCTTCTTCTCTGCCACCATTTTTCCTTCTCTTTCCCCCTCCTCTCCCTCTTCCTCCTCCTCCTCCTCCATTCTAGCGCTGATGATATTACCTAGTTGGGTCATGAAACATCTGCCAGAAGACCACCCAGCTCAGAGACAGCCCCCAGATATTTCTTTGGCAAACTTCTGCAAATTCAGTCTAAACTGGACCCATTTGGGTGGGGAGAGGAGGGGGCTGCCAATTTTATTTGCGGAAAGCCAGGGGTCAAACTTGAGCACGCCTGCAAAACTGGAAAACCACACCCCTCTTATTTTTTTTTCAACCCCCCATAACCCATCTGCTGGTGCTGTGCCCCCACCCCCCACCCCAAAAGGTTGGGGGCTTTTGGAGGTTTCAAATCGTGATGGGGGTGGGGAGGGGGAGAGGGAAGGGCTTCCTGGGGAGGAGAGCTCGGTGCAGAAGTGCCCCCTCCCTTCCAAGCCCCCCCACCCACCCCCCACCAATGGATGTGCAGGCAGGAGTTGGCACATCCCAAAAATGGGGACAGTCGCCATGGCAACAGGCAGCAGGGCTCCTCTGCAGGAAGAGGGTTGCCAAGGTGACAAAAGAGCCCTCCATTCATTGCCAAGAAGGAAAGATCCGGGGAGGGGGAAGGGGGTCGGTGGCTGGGAGTGGGGAGGGAGGGAGACTGTTGCTTTGCTGGGGAGTTCAGAAACCCCCTCCTTCCCTCCCCGCCCCCAAATCCATCTATATAACAGGGAGCTCCCCACAAAAATTCTACGCATGCACCCTAAAATCTTTGCGCTGCAAGATTTAGAGGCGCTTTGGTAAATTTGGCACTATTTTTATATCTGTCTGTCTGCCTGCCTGTCTGTCTCTTTCTATCTATCTATCTATCTATCTATCTATCTATCTATCTATGTCTGTCTATTTATCATCTATATCTATCTACCTTTTATCTATCTGTATATCTATCTTTCTATCTATCTATCATTTATCTATCATCTATCTATCTATCATCTATCAATCATCTATCTATCTATCTATTTATCTATCTATCTATCTATCTATCTATCTATCTATCTATCTTCCTATCTGTGTCTGTCTATTTATCATCTATATCTATCTACCTCTTATCTATCTATCTATCTATCTATCTATCTATCTATCTATCTATCATCTATCTATCATTTATCTATCATCTATCTATCTATCATCTATCAATCATCTATCTATCTATCTATCTATCTATCTATCTATCTATCTATCTTCCTATCTGTGTCTGTCTATTTATCATCTATATCTATCTACCTCTTATCTATCTATCTATCTATCTATCTATCTATCATTTATCTATCATCTATCTATCTATCATCTATCAATCATCTATCTATCTATCTATCTATCTATCTATCTATCTATCTATCTATCTATCTATCTTCCTATCTGTGTCTGTCTATTTATCATCTATATCTATCTACCTCTTATCTATCTATCTATCTATCTATCTATCTATCTATCTATCTATCTATCATCTATCTATCATTTATCTATCATCTATCTATCTATCATCTATCAATCATCTATCTATCTATCTATCTATCTATCTATCTATCTATCTATCTATCTATCTTCCTATCTGTGTCTGTCTATTTATCATCTATATCTATCTACCTCTTATCTATCTATCTATCTATCTATCTATCTATCTATCTATCTATCTATCTATCTATCTATCTATCTATCTATCATCTATCAATCATCTATCTATCTATCTATCTATCTATCTATCTATCTATCTATCTATCTATCTATCTATCTATCTTCCTATCTGTGTCTGTCTATTTATCATCTATATCTATCTACCTCTTATCTATCTGTATATCTATCTATCTATCTATCTATCTATCTATCTATCATCTACCTATCTATCATCTATGAATCATCTATCTATCATCTATGAATCATCTATCTATCTATCTATCTATCTATCTATCTATCTATCTATCTATCTATCTATCTACCTATCTGTGTCTGTCTATCATCTATATCTATCTACCTCTTATCTATCTGTATATCTATCTATCTGTCTATCTATCTATCTATCTATCTATCTATCTATCCCCCGTCTGTATTGTGTTCGTCCGTATTGTGTTCATCCAGACGAACCCAATACAGAAGCCTGAGGATGGCAGATGAGATTCTGCCGAAACGTCACTACAACTTTAAAAGCACAACTATAATGACGTGGGAAAATACCCAAACAAAGCTGAATAACATATATATTACACACACACACACACACACACACACACACACACACACACCTAGCTCAAAAAAATAAAGGGAACACGACAATAAGACATCCTAGATCTGAATGAATGAAATATTCTTATTAAATACTTTGTTCATTACATAGTTGAATGTGCTGACAACAAAATCACACAAAAATTATCAATGGAAATCAAATTTAGCAATCCATGGAGGTCTGGATGTGGAGGTACAGTCAAAATTAAAGTGGAAAAAAACACTACAGGCTGATCCAACTTTGATGTAGTGTCCTTAAAGCAAGTCAAAAGGAGGCTCAGTAGCGTGTGTGGCCTCCACGTGCCTGTATGACCTCCCTACAACGCCTGGGCATGCTTCTGATGAGGTGGCGGATGGTCTCCTGAGGGATCTCCTCCCACACCTGGACTAAAGCATCCCCCAACTCCTGGACAGTCTGTGGTGCAACGTGGCGTTGGTGGATGGAGCGAAACATGAAGTCCCAGATGTGCTCAATTGGATTCAGGTCTGGGGAACCGGCGGGCCAGTCCAGAGCATCAATGCTTTCGTCTTGCAGGAATTGCTGACACACTCCAGCCACATGAGGTCTAGCACTGTCTTGCATTAGAAGGAACCCAGGGCCAAGCGCACCAGCATATGGTCTCACGAGGGGTCTGAGGATCTCATCTCGGTACCTAATGGCAGTCAGGCTACCTCTGGCGAGCACATGGAGGGCTGTGCGGCCCCCTAAAGAAATGCCACCCCACACCATTACTGACCCACTGCCAAACCGGTCGTGCTGGAGGATGTTGCAGGCAGCAGAACGTTCTCCACGGCGTCTCCAGGCCCTGTCACGTCTGTCACATGTGCTCAGTGTGAACCTGCTTTCATCTGTGAAGAGCACAGGGCGCCAGTTGCGAATTTGCCAATCTTGCTGTTCTCTGGCAAATGCCAAACGTCCTGCACGGTGTTGGGCTGTAAGCACAACCCCCACCTGTGGACGTCGGGCCCTCATACCACCCTCACGGAGTCTGTTTCTGACCGTTTGAGCAGCCACATGCACATTTGTGGCCCGCTGGAGGTCATTTTGCAGGGCTCTGGCAGTGCTCCTCCTGCCCCTCCTTGCACAAAGGTAGCTGTCCTGATGCTGGGTTGTTGCCCTTCTACGGCCTCCTCCACGTCTCCTGATGTACTGGCCTGTCTCCTGGTAGCGCCTCCATGCTCTGGACACTACGCTGACAGACACAGCAAACCTTCTTGCCACAGCTCGCATTGATGTGCCGTCCTGGATAAGCTGCACTACCTGAGCCACTTGTGTGGGTTGTAGACTCCATCTCATGCTACCACTAGAGTGAAAGCACCGCCAGCATCCAAAAGTGACCAAACCATCAGCCAGAAAGCATAGGAACTGAGAAGGGGTCTGTGGTCACCACCTGCAGAACCACTCCTTTATTGGGGATGTCTTGCTACCTGCCTCCACCTGTTGTCTATTCCATTTGCACAACAGCAGGTGACATGGATTGTCAATCAGTGTTGCTACCTAAGTGGAGAGTTTGATTTCACAGACGTGTGATTGACTTGGAGTTACATTGTGTTGCTTAAGCGTTCTCTTTATTTTTTTGAGCAGTGTATATATGTAAGTGTGTGTGTGTGTGTGTGTCTGTGTGTATCTCTCTCTCTCTCTCTCTCTCTGTCTATCTATCTGTCTATCTATCTATCTATCTATCTATCTATCTATCTATCTATCTATCTATCTAGTATTCAGCTTTGTTCAGGTATTTTCCCACGTCATTATAGTTGTGCTTTTAAAGTTGTAGCAACATTTCGGCAGAATCTCGCCTGCCATCATCAGGCTTCTGTATTGTGTTCGTCTGTGAGGATATATATATATAGATAGATAGATAGATAGATATAGATATAGATATAGATATAGATATAGATAGATAGATAGATAGATAGATAGATAGATAGATAGATAGATAGATAGATAGATAGATAGATAGATAGATAGATAGATAGATAGATAGATAGGATATATATATATATCCTATCTATCTATCTATCTATCTAT
This sequence comes from Pseudonaja textilis, assembly GCF_049901715.1. NCBI lineage: Eukaryota > Metazoa > Chordata > Lepidosauria > Squamata > Elapidae > Pseudonaja > Pseudonaja textilis. Next base: position 124,906,017 of record NC_142008.1, on the reverse strand, counting down.
CTATCTATCTATCTCCTATCTATCTATCTATCTATATCTCCTATCTATCTATCTATTCTATCTGTCTATCTAACTATCATCCCTATAAGGTCTCTTCCAACTCTGTTAATCTGAATCTGAATTTATCCATCCATCCATCCATTTATCTATTCTATCTTCTTCTTAGACTCCCCGCAAGATTAAGCTGCCTGCGAGCTCTGGATTTATGCGGCTTTGTAATCGGATTGGAGAAAGAAGTGGGTCAGAGCGGCTTGCCCCCAAGGAAGGCAACCGCTCCTTTCGTCATTGCTTGAGGCCTTACTCTGGCCCAAAGTTTTACCCTTGTGAGTAGGGCAGTGTCTCCCTGGTCGCGTGGCTCGTATTTATGACGGTCACGGCTTCCTGGAAAAGGGGTGTGTGTGTGTGTGTCCGGTAATCCCTCTTGGGTGACCAGCAAAGTCATTGGGGAAGGCAGACTCACTTAAAGACCAACAACTGCAGCAGTTCACTTAACAACAGTGGCAAGAAAAGTCGTAAAACGGGCTTTTTTTTTCTTTTCTATTTTGTATTATATCCTATAAACTAATAAAGATAATATATATAATATATAACACCATGGGGATGCTGCAACCATCATAAATGCGAGTCGGTAACCAAGCGGCTGAATTTGGACCAATTTGGAATGCAGGGGGTTGGACTAGATGACCTCTGAGGTTCCTTCCAAACGCTGTCATTCTGTAAAGCTGGCCCTTTGCTGGGTCACCCTTAATCCCGCCCCAAACCCCAGCTCCACACCGGCTGTCCGTCACTGGCTGCTTCCACAAGGCAGATGGGCTGCCCGTAATCCCCCCCCGAGGATAGTCAGTGTGATTGTGTGTGAGTGTGTGTGTGTGTGTGTGTGTGTGTGTGTGTGTGCGTGCGTGCGTGCGTGTACACTATAACAGGATCTTATCTCCTTTCCCCCCACTGACCAATCTCAGGATGCAAGCTGGGGATCGTGTACCGAAGAGATGACTTTGCAATTTTGGCGTTTCCTACGCTGCAAAGATCGGGGTGTTCAGTGGGCACCCCAAAGATAGTGGAGGAGGGGTTAGGGTTAGGATAGAACAGACTACAAGAGAATAGAATAGAAATTAAAAGAGAAGAGAAATAGAGGAGAATATAGAAGAGAAGAGAATATTATAGAAATAATATACTGCAGAATAGAATATAGAATAGAATAGAAACTAGAAGATAAAGAGAAATAGAATAGAATATAAAATAGAAGGAAAATAATATAGAAGAGGAGAAGAAAAATATAGAATAGAATGTAGAAGAGAAAAAATAAAAGAGAAGAGAAATAGAGAGTATAGAAGAGAATATTATAGAAATAATATAGAATACAATATAGAATAGAATAGAATAAAGTAGAAGAGAAACTAGAAGGTAAGGGAAATAGAATAGAATATAAAATAGAATAGAAATAATACAGAGAAGAAAAATAATATAGAAGAGAATACAGAAGAGAAATTAGAAGAGAAATAGAAGAATATAAAAGAGAATATTATAGAAATAATACAGAATGGAATAGAAACTAGAAGAGGAAATAGAATAGATTATAGAATAGAACAGAAATAATATAGAATAGACTGGAAATTAAAAGAGAAGAGGAATAGAATAGAATAAAATGGAAGAGAACAGAAATAGAACAGAATATAGAATAGAAATAAGATAGAAGATAGAAGATAAATTAGAATGGAAGGGAAAATAATGGAATGGAATAGAATAGAATAGAATAGAATAGAAGAGAAGAGAAGAGAAGAGAAGAGAAGAGAAGAGAAGAGAAGAGAAGAGAAGAGAAGAGAAAGAGAAATGGAACAGAATATAGAATAGAAATAATACAGAAGATAAGAGAAATTAGAATGGAAGAGAAAATAATAGAATAGAATAGAATGGACATTCAAAATTGGGGTGCGCAGGGATGAAAAAGGGGTGCCCGGATGAAGCCGGCCGGGACCGTGAACCAGAGCAGGCACCGCAAAAGCTCCAAGGTTTCGCTGCCCGGATGGCACCAATGCCGGGGCGATGGCAAGCCAGCTAGCTCCCCCCCCACCCTATCCAGCTTGTCCTTCCTGCAGGGTGCCAGCCAGTTGGGTCTTGGCCAAGCTCAGTTCAGCCGCGGTGTGGCTGGATGCCAGCCTGCAGGGGGAAGGAGGGAGGCTCTTCTGCGTGGCCTTAGGTGGCCCCCGGGCTCTGCAGAGCTTGGCTGCCTGCCCTCACGGCCCCAATTCATCCCTTCCTGGCCGAAGGGTGGCAGACCCAGCCAGGGTTGCAGCCCCTGGGACACCCATGGGAGGAGGAGAAAGACCCCCCCCCCCCATTAAGAGAGAAAGATGGGATGGGGAGGTCTTGTCCTTCTCACTCCTCCCTTCCTCTTCCTCCCTGCTTGCTGCTGCCCAAAGGGATAATTTGGGGTTCCAACTCCAGTCCAAAAAATTAAATAAAAATGAGATAATTCACACCGCCGGCAGGAAAAGAGGGGAAAAAAAGGGGGGGGTATAGAGAGAAAATTGTACAGGTGAGCTTCTCCTAGCTTTGGAGGTGTGTATGCGCTGATTCTAGGGGTGACATAGACAGATGAACAGAGAAGGGACCTTGGAGGTCATCTAGTCCAACCCCCCCATGCCCAAGCAGGAGATCCCACCCCATTTCTGACAGCCTCCAGGGATAAAACTCCCCCAAATTCCATCAGTGATAAAACCCACTGTTAATAGTTTAAGAATTGGGAAGGGACCTTGGAGGTCATCTAATCTAACCCCCCACCCGAGAAAGAGACCCTACACCACTTCTGACAGAGGGCAGTCCAATCTCTTCTTGAAAGCCTCCAGGGATGAAGCTCCCACAACTTCCAAAGGCAACTTCTGTTCCATGGGTTGATTGTTCTCCCTGTCAGGAAGTCCTCGACTTACAACACTTCATTTAGTGACCGTTCCAAGTTGCGACGTCGGCTGGAAAAAGCAGCTTAGGGCTGTTGTTCACCCTTAAGACGGTTGGAGCACCCCATGGTCACGTGGTCAAAGTTTTGCTGGAGTGACCTGGAGTCACGCGATCCCCTTTTTGAGATCTTAACGACAAAGCGAACTCAATGGGGAAGCCAATCCACTCAACGACCGTGTGATTAGCTTAACAAGTGCAGCAATTCATTTAACAGCTGTGTGAAGAAAGGCCGTAAAACAGGGCAAAACTTCACTGTCTCACTTAGCGACAGAAATCTGGGGCTGGATTGCGATCGGAATGAGGACTCTCCATACATCTATGGGGTTTAATTGTACGTTTTTTTTTTCATGAACTCCATTTGTGTTTACAGACCTTCTCCTTTGATATGTGGATTAGGCCAATATAGAATAGAACAGAAATTATACAGAATAGAATAGAAATACTATAAAATAGAATATAGAATGGAATAGAATACAAAATAGAATAGAATAGAATGGAATAATATAAATAAGAATAGAATAGTATAGAATAGACAGAAAGAGAAGACAAGACATAGTATAGAATAGAATAGAAATAATATAAAATCGAATATGGAATAGAATAGAATATAAAATAGAATAGAATAGGGAATGAATAATAGTATAGAATAGAATGAAAGACAAGAGAAATAGAATAGAATATGGAATAGAATAGAATATAAAATAGAATCGAATAGGGAATGGAATGGAATAATAGAAATAAGAATAGTATAGAATAGAATGAAAGAGAAGACAAGAGAAATAGAATAGAATATGGAATAGAATGGAATATAAAATAGAATAGAAGGAATGGAATGATAGAAATAAGAATAGAATAGTATAGAATAGAATAGAATGAAAGAAGACAAGAGAAATAGAGTAGAATATGGAATAGAATAGAATATAAAATAGAATCGAATAGGGAATGGAATGATAGAAATAAGAATAGAATAGTATAGAATAGAATACAAATAATATAGTAGAGAAGAGAAATAGAATATAGAATAGAATAGAAATAGATATAGAATAGAAATAGATATAGAATAGAATATAGAATAGAATAGTAATAAAATAGATATAGAATAGAAGTAATATAGTAGAGAAGAGAAATATAGAATAGAAACAGATATAGAATAGAGTATAAAACATAATATAGAAGAGAAGAGAAATAGAATATAGAATAGAATATTCTTCTTTGGAAGAAGTTGGAGTCAAATATTCCCCCCACCCCTTGCTCTTTTGACTTGATCAACTTAAGTCAATTAATTAACTTGATTAATTCCAGCTTGACTTTCCAACTCTGGGGCAGAGAGATCCGTTCTGGATTCTGTCCGCGTTTCAGGGAGGAGGGAGACGGTGCAAAGAATAAAATACGGTTAGCTTATAAAACTTCCCACGCTGACTTCCTCCTGGGCCACAACGCAACGTATTTCTGCAAGCTTTTTTTTTGGGGGGGGGGGGCTTCCCCCAATTTTTCCCCGCCTTCCTTCAGGTGTGGTGGCTTCGCCCCAAGAAGGAGATGCCAGAAGCGAGCAAGTGAAAACAAGACTGCCTTGCGTGGGAAGCCCCCCGGCAAATTTGGGGCGCAGCTAGGATCCCACAACGGGGAGAGAAGGAAGGGCTGAAGGGTTGCTGGGAAAGCTACCTTTCCATGCAGGCTAATCTCTTTTCCTTTTTAAATTGGATGGGAGACCACCAGGAGAATGGTCTTGAGGGGGGGGGAAATGGGAGACTAGATTATGGAATTGAGAAGGAAGGTCAGGGCGCCCCCATATTCGAGGTAGTCCTCGACTTTACACACCCAACTGAGCCCCGATTGTTTTCATCATGAAAGGAGGCCGTTGTTAAGGTTTTGCAATGTTCTTGCCCCGGTTGTTAAGTGAATCATACAGTACAGTGGTCAAATCGAGTGTGTGGTGGCCTAGAGGTGAAGCTCTCGCCTCACAACCAGAAGGCTGTGAGTTCGATCCTAGGTAGAGGCAGATAATTCTTTCTCTCTGGGCATGACGAGAATATATCTGCTGAACAAAACTCCGCTCTGGTGACAGGAAGGGCATCTGGCCAATAAACATTCAGTTGCCATTCAAATTTGGGGGGAAGGGTCCATTGTGGAATGGAAATGAGTGGTGTGGTGGCCTAGAGGTGCAGCTCTCGCCTCACAATCAGGAGGCTGTGAGTTCGATCCTAGGTAGAGGCAGATAATTTCTCTCTCCGGGGACAATTACAATATATCTGCCAAACAAAACTCCACATCGGCAACAGGAAGGGCATCCGGTCAGTAAACACTCAAACACTCCCTTCAGTTGCCCAAGACTCCACCCCGCAAGGGATTATGGGGTCATTAAAACTTGACTGCAGTAGTTTAAATCACTGCAAATAGTTAAGTGAATCTCTCTTCTTACCCCTTTGACATTGCTTGTCAGAATCCCATGAGGAATTCTGGGAGTTGAAGTCCACAAGTCTTAAAGTTGCCAAGGTTGGACACCCCTGTTCTACGTTCTCTTCTCTCCCAGCTCAAATCAGCCCTTGGTCCTCCAGACTCTGGCCCGGCCAAAGGCTGGGGGGAGCCCAGGGCTTCTGAACACCCCCCCACCTTGGTCTCCCTCCTGAAATGCCACCATGTGCCCAGGAAAATGCCACCCTTTGCCAGCCAGCAACGCTTGGAAAATCGTCACAGGAGGAGAGGCTGATTGCGCGGTGCTCTTGGCCCCTTCGCTGGAGAAAGCTGGCAGTGCTCAATGGGGGGAGGATGAGTGGGGGAGAGACCAGGGGTAGGCAACCCGTGGCTCTAGAGCTGCATGTGGCTCTTTCCTTCCTTTTGCCGCAGCTCCACAATTCATAGGGCTTTTGGTTAGGAGAGGTAGAGGAAAAAGGATGCCGTGCTAGGAGGAGACTCTATGGTTGGAGTCTGGCCATAGAATCTGGTCAGCTCCAGAATTCCACTCCCACAATCCCCCAGAATTGAATAGATCTGGTCAGCTTCCAGTTAGGCCAGGGATGTCCGACCTTGGAACTTTAAGACTTGTGGACTTCAACTCCCAGAATTCCTCAGCCAGCTGGCTGAGGAATTCTGGGAGTTGAAGTCCACAAGTCTTAAAGTTGCCAAGGTTGAACACCCCTGAGTTAGGCCCTTTGGATATTTAAGGCTGCCAACCCCACCCCTAGACCCAAAATGGTCTGTTCCCCTCTGCAGAAAAAAACAGCATTGAGGGTACATCAACTTTCCACCAAAGGGAAATACCATGTGTGTCCTGAATTGGGGGGAAGGGGGAGAAACATATGCATATAAAATAGTAAATAAGGAATTATTGTTTGTCAATTGGAAGGTAGTAATTAAGAAGGACTATGTTGATATTAGCTTTGTTTTTGTTTTATTTGCTATACGTCAGCGTTGAGAATATATTAAAATAAAATAGGGCGTAAGACGGAAACGATAATAAAAGGGGATAGATATGGGATAATATGTTTGAGGGTGAAAATGTTTTTGTCCCTGGAATAAGGAACGGAACAACGCGAAGCGAACATTTATTAAAAGAAAAATGGAATAGGTATTGATTCGATAGAAAACTAGATAAGGAAGCTGAAAATGTAATATTGAGTAGGTATGTATGTTGTAGCCTGGAATCATATCGATCGCTTGAAGAGAATAAAAAATAAAAAATTAATTTAAAAAACAACCAACTTTCCACCTACAACTTAAAAGCTGCAAGAGGCGGCCCAGCCCGCTCTCTTTGGGATGTGGGGGTGAGGACAGCGGTCCCCCTCCCCATTTTGTTGGCAAGGGAAGTCAAGGAGAGAGAGAAAGTGAGGGGGGGCTTGGCACACAGACACACAGACACACAGACACACACACACACACACACACACACACACACACACACACACACACACACACACAGACGCTTTTTCAGGGACCGCTTCCATTTGCCCTTTCAATGGAAGTAGCCTGATGGCATCTTTCTCCCAAGCACGGCTGCCCTCTACTGGTGAGAGGTGGGAATAAAACAGGTAGAGACCCCACAGCTCTACCTATTTCCCCACGGGAGGCTCTCAGCCAAAAATCTAGTTTTTTTTCTTTTCTTTTCTGAGCTAAGCAGGTGGGCTTCTTTTGGGAGACATGATACCCACAGAGGTTCCCCTGTTAGCTTTTCAGCGTTAACTGGATGGCCCGTTTGGAAGGCCTGGATGAATCTAGGGGTCTGTCTGGATTGTATCTGGGAGTGCATTTCCACTCCCAGAATCGCCCAGTCAGTGAGATTTGAGAGGGGAGGATTTCCACCCCCAGAATCCCCCAGTCAGCGAGATTTAAGAGGGGAGGATTTCCACTCCCAGAATCCCCCAGTCAGCGAGATTTAAGAGGGGAGGATTTCCACTCCCAGAATCCCCCAGTCAGCGAGATTTAAGAGGGGAGGATTTCCACTCCCAGAATCCCCCAGCCAGGGATATTTAAGAGGAGGATTTCCACTCCCAGAATCCCCCAGTCAGGGAGATTTAAGAGGGAGGATTTCCACTCCCAGAATCGCCCAGCCAGGGAGATTTAAGAGGGAGGATTTCCACTCCCAGAATCGCCCAGCCAGGGAGATTTAAGAGGGAGGATTTCCACTCCCAGAATCGCCCAGCCAGGGAGATTTAAGAGGGGAGGATTTCCACTCCCAGAATCCCCCAGCCAGTGAGATTTAAGAGGGGAGGATTTCCACTCCCAGAATCCCCCAGCCAGGGAGATTTAAGAGGGGAGGATTTCCACTCCCAGAATTCCCCAGCCAGGGAGATTTAAGAGGGGAGGATTTCCACTCCCAGAATCCCCCAGCCAGTGAGATTTAAGAGGGAGGATTTCCACTCCCAGAATCCCCAGCCAGGGAGATTTAAGAGGGAGGATTTCCACTCCCAGAATCCCCCAGTCAGTGAGATTTAAGAGGGAGGATTTCACTCCCAGAATCCCCAGCCAGGGAGATTTAAGAGGGGAGGATTTCCACTCCCAGAATCCCCCAGAGAGATTTAAGAGGGGAGGATTTCCACTCCCAGAATCCCCCAGTCAGAGAGATTTAAGAGGGAGGATTTCCACTCCCAGAATCGCCCAGCCAGGGAGATTTAAGAGGGGAGGATTTCCACTCCCAGAATCCCCCAGTCAGTGAGATTTAAGAGGGGAGGATTTCCACTCCCAGAATCCCCAGCCAGGGAGATTTAAGAGGGGAGGATTTCCACTCCCAGAATCCCCCAGCCAGGGAGATTTAAGAGGGAGGATTTCCACTCCCAGAATCCCCCAGTCAGTGAGATTTAAGAGGGAGGATTTCCACTCCCAGAATCCCCAGCCAGGGAGATTTAAGAGGGAGGATTTCCACTCCCAGAATCCCCCAGTCAGTGAGATTTAAGAGGGAGGATTTCCACTCCCAGAATCCCCAGTCAGTGAGATTTAAGAGGGGAGGATTTCCACTCCCAGAATCCCCCAGCCAGGAGATTTAAGAGGGAGGATTTCCACCAGAATCCCCAGTCAGTGAGATTTAAGAGGGAGGATTTCCACTCCCAGAATCCCCCAGCCAGGGAGATTTAAGAGGGGAGGATTTCCACTCCCAGAATCCCCCAGAGAGATTTAAGAGGGAGGATTTCCATCCCCAGAATCCCCCAGTCAGGGAGATTTAAGAGGGGAGGATTTCCACTCCCAGAATCCCCCAGTCAGAGAGATTTAAGAGGGAGGATTTCCATCCCCAGAATCCCCAGTCAGGGAGATTTAAGAGGGGAGGATTTCCACTCCCAGAATCGCCCAGCCAGGGAGATTTAAGAGGGGAGGATTTCCACTCCCAGAATCCCCCAGTCAGGGAGATTTAAGAGGGGAGGATTTCCACTCCCAGAATCCCCAGCCAGGGAGATTTAAGAGGGAGGATTTCCACTCCCAGAATCCCCAGTCAGCGAGATTTAAGAGGGGAGGATTTCCATCCCCAGAATCCCCAGTCAGGGAGATTTAAGAGGGAGGATTTCCACTCCCAGAATCCCCCAGCCAGGGAGATTTAAGAGGGGAGGATTTCCACTCCCAGAATCCCCCAGTCAGTGAGATTTAAGAGGGAGGATTTCCACTCCCAGAATCCCCCAGCCAGGGAGATTTAAGAGGGGAGGATTTCCACTCCCAGAATCCCCCAGCCAGTGAGATTTAAGAGGGGAGGATTTCCACTCCCAGAATCCCCAGCCAGGAGATTTAAGAGGGAGGATTTCCACTCCCAGAATCCCCAGAGAGATTTAAGAGGGGAGGATTTCCATCCCCAGAATCCCCAGTCAGGGAGATTTAAGAGGGAGGATTTCCACTCCCAGAATCCCCAGTCAGAGAGATTTAAGAGGGAGGATTTCCATCCCCAGAATCCCCCAGCCAGGGAGATTTAAGAGGGAGGATTTCACTCCCAGAATCCCCCAGAGAGATTTAAGAGGGGAGGATTTCCATCCCAGAATCCCCCAGTCAGGGAGATTTAAGAGGGAGGATTTCCACTCCCAGAATCGCCCAGCCAGGGAGATTTAAGAGGGAGGAATTCCACTCCCAGAATCCCCAGCCAGGGAGATTTAAGAGGGAGGATTTCCACTCCCAGAATCCCCAGCCAGGGAGATTTAAGAGGGGAGGATTTCCACTCCCAGAATCCCCAGCCAGGGAGATTTAAGAGGGAGGATTTCCATCCCCAGAATCCCCAGTCAGGGAGATTTAAGAGGGAGGATTTCCACTCCCAGAATCCCCCAGCCAGGGAGATTTAAGAGGGGAGGATTTCCACCCCAGAATCCCCAGCCAGGGAGATTTAAGAGGGAGGATTTCCACTCCCAGAATCCCCCAGTCAGCGAGATTTAAGAGGGAGGATTTCCACTCTCAGAATCCCCCAGTCAGCGAGATTTAAGAGGGGAGGATTTCCACTCTCAGAATCCCCCAGTCAGGGAGATTTAAGAGGGGAGGATTTCCACTCCCAGAATCCCCAGTCAGTGAGACTTAAGAGAGGAGGATTTCCACTCCCAGAATCCCCCAGTCAGTGAGATTTAAGAGAGGAGGATTTCCACTCCCAGAATCCCCGTCAGAGAGATATAAGAGGGGAGGATTTCCACCCCAGAATCCCCCAGTCAGGGAGATTTAAGAGGGGAGGATTTCCACTCCCAGAATCCCCCAGTCAGAGAGATATAAGAGGGGAGGATTTCCACTCCCAGAATCCCCCAGTCAGCGAGACTTGAGAGGGAGGATTTCACTCCCAGAATCCCCAGTCAGAGAGATTTAAGAGGGAGGATTTCCACTCCCAGAATCCCCCAGTCAGAGAGATATAAGGGGAGGATTTCCCTCCCAGAATCCCCAGTCAGTGAGATTTGAGAGGGAGGATTTCCACTCCCAGAATCCCCCAGTCAGAGAGATATAAGAGGGAGGATTTCCACTCCCAGAATCCCCCAGTCAGCGAGACTTGAGAGGGAGGATTTCCACTCCCAGAATCCCCCAGTCAGAGAGATTTAAGAGGAGGATTTCCACTCCCAGAATCCCCCAGTCAGCGAGATTTAAGAGGGGAGGATTTCCACCCCAGAATCCCCCAGCCAGGGAGACTTAAGCGGGAGGATTTCCACTCCCAGAATCCCCCAGTCAGTGAGACTTAAGAGGGGAGGATTTCCACTCCCAGAATCCCCCAGCCAGGGAGACTTAAGCGGGGAGGATTTCCACTCCCAGAATCCCCAGTCAGCGAGACTTAAGAGGGGAGGATTTCCACTCCCAGAATCCCCAGCCAGGGAGACTTAAGAGGGGTGATTTCCACTCCCAGAATCCCCCAGTCAGCGAGACTTAAGAGGGGTGGTCTTCAAGTAAGCTGAGCTGGCTGTGGAATTCTGGGTGTTGAAGTCCACCCATCTGAAAGTTGTCAAGTCAAAAAGTCCCATCTATTATATTTTGGCTACCTCAAGAAGGGAAAAAAATTGAGTCCTCGACTTATAACAGTCTATTTAATGACCATTCGAAGGTAGAACAGCACTGAAAAAAGTGACTCCTGACCTTTTCCCGCACTTACGATGTTTGCAGTGTTTCCATGGTCGCATGAATCAAAATTTGGACTGCTTGACTCACATTTAGGACGAGTCGCGACCTTCTGAGAAGCAAAGTACATGTGGGAAACCTGATCTGCTTAACGACCATGTGGACTCCCTTAAGAACTGCAGGGATTCACTTAGCAACGGTGGCCAGAAAAGTCCTAAAACTCCCTATGACAAACATCTCAATTAGCAACCTAAATTTTTGGGTTCGGTTGTGGTCATAATTCGAGGACTTATCTGTAGTCTACTTTTCCTTAAGGCCAGAGATATTAGGTGCTCCGTTATGCCTTCGTGCGCAAGGCTTTGCACATTTTCCTCCTATTCTCTTGCTCCCTCCCAATCCAGTCGGTATCCTGCGTGGGAACTTTTACTGTACTGGTCCATTGGGAGGCAATTCAGAACCCAGGCTACGAATTCAAATCCCAGTACAGGGGTTGAATCCCATTTAAAAAAACAATGGGGCATAAACTGGATGGAATGCTGCCACCTAGTGGTCAAGGGAAGTTCTAACGCCTACCCTGTTTCCCATGAAAATTCGGCCTACTCTGAAAGTAAGGCCTAGCTTGATTTTTTTACACGTGCGCCCAATATAAACCCTTATTAATTAAGATCCCGCCCATTCCAGAGTGCACAGGTATAAAGGGGAGAAAAGGAGGAGGAGAAAGGAGAAGAGGAGGAAGAACAGGAGGAAGAACAGGAAAGAGGAGAGGGAAAAGAGGAAGGAGAGGGAGGAAGAGGAAGGCAAAGAAAGGGAGGAGGAGACGAGAAGGAAAAACAGAAGGGGAAGAGGAGAGGGAGGAAGAGGAGAAGAAATGGGGGTGAATTGGAGAGGGAGGAGTAGGAATGGGAGGCAGAAGAGAGGGAGGAGGAGGAAGAGAGGGAGAAAAGGAGGAAGATGAAGGACCACGGAGGGTTTTCTCTGATCTAGATTGTTTTCTTGCAAACATTTCATATATAACCAGAGCAAATCCCCCCTCCTTCTACCACTGATGACGTTCCCCAGTTGGGTCATGAAATGTCTACAAGAAAGCCACCCAAACTCAGTGAACCCCAAAGATCCCATATTTTTTTCCCACCCCAAAGATCCTAGAAGGGGACGGGGGTGGGGTTGAAAACACAGAACTGGGGGGAATTTTGTAAAACAGAGACGTGTCCGATCCAAACAGACATTGCTGGACAGTTCTATATTTTTTTTCCCCTCCTCATCCTGGTTTAGAATTCAAATGTTCACCTGGACCCAATGACCACTTCTGTCCAACTTTAAGGAAAAAAAAAACATTTTTTTATTCCATACAAAAAGCTGGCTTACAAAACAAGGGGGGGCGGGGGTGGGGCGCGAAATCCAGTATATATAAAAAAAATAACGTTCCAGAAAATGAAGAAGGGGATCGAGGCCAAGTAATTTTTTTAAAAAAATGGAAACTTAAAAAAAAAAAATTAATACTGTATAAATGAAGAATGTAATATGGTTGTTAAAACTAAGGAACCAGAAGGCTGTTCTTTTTTTACAAGGTTGGCAAGATTCAGGACTACAAGTCCCAGAATTCCCCATTGGCAATTGTGGACTTCAACTCCCAGAATTCCCTCTTCTTCAAATCCTTGGCAAGCTTGCAAAAACTAACTTCGCCAACCTTTGCTGGTGGAAGGGAGGAAGGAAGGAAAGAAGGGAGGGAGATGAGGATCTGAGGGGAGGGGCAAGGAACCAGCCCTGACCACCCCTCTACCCAAAATTGACCCTTTAGGAAATGACACATACACACTCCATTTTTTTGGGGGAATCTAGAGGAGGGGGTGTTAGGAATATGAGTCACCTAACAACTATTTGGGTTAGAAATATATAAACCAGGATGAGCATTTTAAAACTGTATCTTAAAGAAAATGCAAAACTGTAATTAGTGTGGTTTCTCAAACGGCCATAAGATGGAGCCAGAAACCTGGTTTGTCTTAGTCTGAGTCTCAGTCTGAGTGAGAGTGTATCTCTGTTTCCTTCTGTTGGAATTCTTGCCGTTGCTCCCTTTTTCCTAATTGACTGATATTTCTGGATTTGATGTAAGTCTGAGACTGAACTGTTTTTGACACTGGGCTTTGTTATTGGATTATCCCTAGACTGAAAACTGACTGAATTAACCTATGAATGACTTTGGACTGCTTCTTTTGAACTTTGCTTAAACCTTAAGTAAAAATCTACATTTACTGTACAGTGTATCTGTGTACTGTGTGTGTATTATTCAGACAGTTCTCTCAAATACGTCTCCCTGTATGCGCTCATTTTCCTAACGGGGAATTACCTCAACAGGGGGCATTTTTGAAAACCAAGTCGCAAGGGGAGGGATTTTTAACAGCCATTTTTTGGGGGTGGGGGAATGTAAAACCGAGTCAAACAGACCACCCCTTTTGAGGGGGGGTTATAATATGGAGACCCCCATATGGGGACCCCCAAAGGGATGGAGAAGGGGGAGGAAGGCTGGGAGCCTGGGGGGGTGGGTGGAGATCCCCAGTTAAGATTGGCGATCAGGTGGCAGCTGATTTGGGGGCTGACAGCAGGGATGGGCTGCGACCGGTTTGCCACGGTTTGCCTGAATCGGTTGCTAATTTTATCATTTTTAATGGCTGGTTCAGTGAACCGGCAAATTCCACTCCTGACTGGCCCTCGCCCACCCCGGCCTCCCAGGAGTTTTCACGTGGCCCATTTTGGATCCCAGATAAGTACAGGCCTGCACAGAGGCTTGGGGAGGGTGAAAAATGGGTCTCCCAGAAGCTCCGGAGCCTCATCGTGCTCCGGAGCCTAATTTTGTCCTCCCGGAGGCTCGAGGAAAGCCCCCTAGACGTGGTGTACGAGGCTGACTAGGCCAAGCCCACCCAGCAACCGGGCAGAAAACCGGTTGCTGAAATTTTGGAAGCCCACCCATGGCTGATGGGGACCCCAAAAAAAACCCACACAGGGGCTTTTGCAAGACGCCAGATTGGGAAATGGGAGCAACCTTGGTAGTCAAAACAGAGAAGAAAAGATGGTGAGGGAAGGAAGACGAAAGCATAATATACAAGAAAAAAAAAGGTGAGGGGTGGGTGTCAGGGTACGTGAACCCCCCCTCCCCTAATTGGAGTCCAGGGTCTCATCCTTCATCCGGATTTTCTTTTGATGAGGCGAAGTCAACTTGGCTCCTCGTTTCCGGGTCTTCAAGAGGCTGGGGAAAAAGGGGAAGAAAAAAAAAGAGCGAGCTCGAGTCAGCGAGCCAAGCCACAAAGACGGGATTCGCGCCCAGGAGGGACAGAGGGGAAGGGAGCATTCACATATTTGGGGTGAGGGGTGCGTTACCCACCTTTTCCTGCACTTGCAGCCCTCTGTGTTCTCCCTCCCGTGAGCCTCTTTGAACTCCAATGCATCTAGAAGTTTCTTTAGCATGTCGTAATGGGCGCGTTTGCGAATCTGTGAACAAAATGGACGCCTTACAATGTCGGCTCGGGTACAAGCTGCTCCTGTGAGCCCCGCCTCCCCCCACCAAAGCTGGAACGTTTGCCTCTTGAAGGGTTGGTGGTCACCCTCACCCCAAACCGCCAAGGGAGGCCCAACAACACTACTCACAACGAGCGTGTAAACCTCGGGCTCGGCTCCCGATTCACATTCAGGTTCATCTTCCTCTGGCAGGATTTGCATTGGTCTCCTGCTGGGGGCGCAAGGACGCTGGTCTTGCAAAGGAGCTGGAGAAGCGAGAGGCAAGGATGAGCGGGGGGGGGGGAACCCCACACCACTGAAGTCCTGCCCTCTTTGAAGGCAAGGAAAGGAGGCTACAGGGAAGTTCCTGAGCCGTGTCTGCTCCTCACAACTTCCTCCTCCACCTCCCCTCTCGTTTTCATGAGCAAACAACTTTGGGATAAGAAGCTTTATATAAGTTTAATACATGACATGCTTTTATAAGCTTAATCAATAAAAAGAGAACACCCTTGCGGTATCCTGTGGCAGGGAGTTCCGCGGATTAACCGTGGTCTGCAAAAAGAGGTTCCTCCCCGCAATCTGATGTACTTATTTCCTTGGATCATTCCCCAGCCTCAAAATATTTGGAGAATCGTCTAACTAAACTGCTTTATTGCCGAAAGGCTCTGCGCGGGAATATTCTAACTAATCTGCTGTATTGCTGAAAGCCTGCATGCAGGAATTTTCTACTTAAATTGCTTTATTGCTGAAAGCCAGTGAACAGGAATCTTCCAACTAAACTGCTTTATTGCTGAAAGCAAATGCGTGGGAATCTTTGAACTAAACTGCTTTATTGCTGAAAGCCAATGCGCAGGAATCTTCTAACTAAACTGCTTTGTTACTGAAAGCCTCTGTGCAGGAATCTTCCAACTAAACTGCTTTATTGCTGAAAGCCAGCGAGCAGGATTCTTCTAACTAAACTGCTTTATTGCTGAAAGCCTTTGTGCAGGAATCTTCTAACTAAACTATTGCTAAAAGCCAATGCGCAGGAATCTTCCAACTAAACTGCTTCATTGCTGAAAACCTCTGTGCAGGAATCTTCTAACCAAACTGCTTTATTGCTGAAATCCAATGCGCAGGAATCTTCCAACTAAACTGCTTTGTTACTGAAAGCCTCTGTGCAGGAATCTTCTAACTAAAATGCTTTATTGCTGAAAGCCTAAGCGCAGGAATCTTCTAATTAAACTGCTTTATTGCTGAAAGCCAATGCGCAGGAATCTTCCAACTAAACTGCTTTATTGCTGAAAGCCTCTGTGCAGGAATCTTCTAACCAAACTGAAGGCTCTTTTGACTCGGCCCCCATGTCCCACCCTTCCTCCTCCTACATCCTTCAAATTTACCCTTTTTCATCGGTTCCGAGGATTTTGCTTCCTGCTGAGTGCACTCCTCCGTTCTTCGGTCTCGTCCGGGGCAGGCGCAGACCCGAACGTCAAAACAGCGGCGTCCCAGAACCTCCCCTCTATGCAAAAAAAAAGAAGGGGTGTCCTTAGAGATTTGGGGAGGATGGAGAGAAATGTTGTGTCCCACCTGCTGAGTTGGAGATCCCATTCCTGCCCCGGGTTCAGTGATGGAAAAATAAAATCTGGTTGTTGCTGCTTTAATTGATAGGCATAATTGCATTTTTGATGAGTTTCCCCTGTTTTATACTGTCACTTCTGCAGCAGCCTCCAGACAAGCCCTGGGTTCGAATTCTGGGATGTACTATGCAACCCATAATCCTTTCCGAGATATTTCCCAACTAGAAATCCCCAATTCCTTTAAACGACAACTGAGCTTCTCACAAACAGCAGGTCCTTGACTTAGGAATGGTCGCTTAGCGACTGTCCAAAGTTACAACAGAGCCCGAAAAATGGGACTTATGACCTGGATTCTTACGACATCTGCATTTGTGGCCGTTTGCAACCTCTTCAATGACATGACTACAGTTTGCCATGTTGTTTTCTGGATGCTGATATTTCGGCAAAAAAGAAAAAAAAGAGCCCTCTTGTGGGTTTGCTTAATGACCGTAACATTCTCTTCAGGATAGTCACAAAAAAAAAAAGCCTCCTGAAATTTGATCAGAGTCATGTGATATATATATTTTTTTTACAAAATGTGGGCATTCCTACCCTGCACAGGGGGGTTGGACTGGATGATCTCTCATGTCCCCTCCACAGGCTAGGAGTCTACAATTTGGTGGCCAACCCCGCAGAATCGGGCTCAGAATCGTGGGCGAATGCACAGGGTTAGCTGGCTCTGTGCGGGACGGCGCCGAATGCCATCCCGCCCATTGTTCAATGGGCAGGTTCCGAGTTCTAAACACGACTCCTCGTCTTAAACTCAACAGAGACCGGGAGGAAGAGGAAGAAGGGCACTCACTGTGCTGTCTCCAATGTCAGGATCGTCTGAATGGGGCGCCGGTTCATACCCCCCATGCACGAACTGTTGCACATGTAATTGTACAGGATGATGGTGGACGCCATCCCCACCTGTAGGGCAGAGAGAGAGAGAGAGAAATTTGCACAAATGCAGCTGGTCCTCACTTAGCAACCATCTGAAGTTACGACAGATCTCCACGGGGGAACTTATGACCCAGTTGCATGGTTTGAGAATAAGGGAAAAAAGCAGTACTGTAATTAAGTAAAGAATATGAAGTTATATCTACTGAATCAATAGAAAATATATTATGTAATGAGTGGTATAAATGTGGAATAAGAAACAGTGAATTAATAGAGAAAGTAATATGTGATAATTGTAATGTAATAGGAAACTAAGTGTAAGAATAAGATTAAGAAATGTAGATGATGTCTTCAATGTTGGTATAATTGTGTATTTTTTTTCTATGTTTTTAAACTGTTTAAAAACCGAATAAAGTTTGTTTGGGAAAAAAAATATATATGTATAAGATGTTCTATACGTGGCATTTGCTCCCAATGAGACTAGCCAAAATGCATCCTAACATGAATCCAACATGATAGAAATGCAGACAGAACCAAGGTACCTTCTACCATATGTGGTGGTCATGCCTAGAAGCCCAAAAATATTGGGATTAAAATATGGAGTTGGCTCCAAGGGATAGTGGAAGAACAAATAGAATTTAAACTGGAGTTGTTTCTATTGAGAATATTAAGGGGAATTATAGAAAGAAGATTAAATATATCCTATTATATATTCTGACAGCTTCAAGAATAATATACACACAGTGTTGGAAACAAAATTGCATGCCTCCCAAGGTATGAATAATTCAAAAAATTCTAGACTGTGCTGAAATGGACAAATTGACATTATAACTAAAAGAGAAAGAAGTCGGGAGTATTACGCCATTTGGAATAATTGGTGCAATCAGTTGAATAATAGAAATAAATATAAAGCAAATAAGAAAATTATAGAGAAAAGTAAACAATGTATATAAAGATGTATAAATGTAGATATTTATATAAAATTGATGTGTAGAATAATGTGTATGATAATGATGATATAGTACTGTTAAGGTCAATAATGTGTGTTAAAGGTGAAAAAGAACAATAAAAATTATTACAAATAATAAAAATTATTACAAATAATAACAACAACAACATTTCTGGTCTAAACTCTACTTTCTGGTTAACCATCTCTTTATTTGCCACCGGTATTATTATTATTATTTTTGCTTTTATACATTTCCACCACATATGATAACAGGTCCCTATCTCTATTTTTACATTTCCAGCACTGTGGTGATAGTTATGGAATGCAGTTTTGATTTCCAAACTGCCGCACTGCTCTTTCTGTTGGCAACTCTAAAAAGAGCAGGAAAATATTTTATGAGTTGACAGGCAGCAGAGATGAAGAAATGGAAGATGGGGAGGGCTGGGGTTGACCCTCCCAAATCACCTCTTCACCCTTGCCTCCCACCCACCCAATTCCCCCCCCGCCCCCAAAAATATTCACCTGAGGCTTCTGGTAAGGAACCAAGACGCTGTGCCGATTGGTGGTCGGGTGTGTGTGGTAACTGGCCTGAAAGTTCCCTTCTACGCGGATGAGATGATCAGCGGGGATCGCCTCTATGAAATCGGGGTGCAAAAAAAAAACGGGGGCGGCGGAGTTTTGAGTTTACGGCTCCCTTGCAAGTCGCAAGAAATTTCACTGTTGGAAAGCCGGCGGGTTCCCCCTTCCCCCGTTGATAACTGGTCCTCAACTTACGACGGTGCTCGTTACGACCCGCGGTGGCGGGATCAGAATTGAGACGCCTGGCCATTGAACTCGTATTTACGATGGTCGGGGCGTCCCGAGCCAGGGTGTGTGTGTGTGGGGGGGGTGTCACATGATCGCATTTAGCGACCGTCTGACCGGCCAAATTGAAGGGGAAGCTGGATTCGACGGACGGCCGTGTGACTCGTTGAGGAATTGCTGCGATTCACTTAACAGCGGTGTCGTAAAATAGGGCAAGTCTCGCTTAACCAATGTCTCACTTAGCAACATAAATTTTTGGGCTCGATTGTGGTCGTAAAGCCGAGGACTACCTATAACTAGTCCCCCACCCCAGGGTCCTGGAAGACCCCCTCCCCATATGTCAAGCCTCTTCATTCCAGCCTGCCTATGACCCCCGTGCCCCAGAAGACCCCTCCCCATATTTCAAGGCCCCTGCACCCCAACCTGCCTCCAACCCCCCATGTCCTGGAAGAACCCACCCCTCATATTTGAAGCCCCCTGCAACACAGCCTCCTCACAACATCCCCCGTGCCCCAGAAGACCCCTCCCCATATTTCAAACCCTCTGCAACAGAGCCTCCCCACGACCCCGCCCCTCCTCCGTGTCCTGGAAGACCCCACCCCCTTTTCTCCGCCCCCAATACCCCCTGCTGACCGTCGTTGTGCTCCGGGTGCCGTTCGTGGTGGGGCAGCGCCTGACTACTTCGGCCATGTGTTCAGATCTCTTGTAGACGGCCATGGCGCGGACCACCGAGCCGGACGGGGGACCCCGGTCATCTTCACTAACACTTTGCAGGTTTTTCCCATTTGGCAGAAAAGCTTGTTCAGGGATGGAGAGAACTGCGGTGGGAGACGAATTCAGGAGAGAAAAGAACCCCCGTGGGGAATTTAGAAGAGAAGCAGCTGGAAGGGACCTTGGAGGTCCTCTAGCCCAACCCCCTGCGGTTAAGTGAAAAAGTAAAAAAAAAAAGAAATAAAAGAATTCCCGGAGCGAATCAAAGATAGGCAGTCTTTTGACTTACAGCCGTCCCATTTAGCGACCGCTCAAAGTTACAACGGCATTGAAAAAAAAGTTACAGCTAGTCCTCGAGTTACGACCATTCCATTTAGTGTCCATCCAAATCTACCCAAAATGGGACTCAGAATCATTTTTCACATTTGTGGCCCTCGCGGCTTGATGATTGACTTGCATTTATGACGGTCGCAACGTCCCCAGGGTCATGCGATCCCCTTTTGTGACCTTCGGACAAACCAAGTCATGGGGGGGGAGCCAGATTCACTTAATGACCCATGTGACTCACTGTAAAATGGCAGCAATTCACTTAGCGACGGAGGCGAGAAAGGTTGCAAAACATGGTAGAACTCTCTTTTAACAAATCTCATTTAACGACAGAAATATTGGGTTCCTTTGGTTAGGGACCGTTCAAAATTACAACAGCACTGGAAAAAAAAAAGACATTAGGACTGTTTTTCACACTTAACGACTGTTTGTGGCACCCCAGTCACATGATCCAAATTCAGACACTTGGCAGCTGACTCACACTTACGACTGTTGCTGCGTCCCAAGGTCCTACAACCCCCTTCCGCGAGCCTTCTGACAAGCAAAATCCACCAGGGGGGGCGAGAGATTCACTTAACGACCACCTTACTACCTTCAAAACTGCAGAGATTCGCTTAACGACAGGGGCCAGAAAGGTGGTTAAACGGGACAACACACTTGCTTCCCAACCGTCTCAACTTAGGAAGAGATTTAGACCTCAACGGTAGCCGTAAGTCGAGGACTTTTTTCACTTTTAATATTTTTATATTATTTTTATTTCATTTATAAACTTACCCAAAGTGTATTAAATTTATTTATATATTAAATCTATTTATGAATTTATCAAATTTATAAATTTAATTATTTATAAATTTATTAAAGTCATTTATAAATTTATTAGTTGTTTATAAATTTATTAAGTTATAGACTCCATCAGCACGTTGTCATTTTTTCCAAAACACCCCCAATCAATAAAAAACCCACACTTGACCCCACCCCCTCCTCAAAGGCCTGCCCTGAATTGCAACTATTTATTGTTGTGACTGAGGAGAGGGGTTTAAGATTTTCATTGCACCCTCTCCCCAATTTCAAGCAAGCCCCTTACCCAAATTTTCCAACTTGGCGGTGGGAATTTTGACCTCCTTCTGCCTTAATTGCAAGAAAAAAGGGAATTTGAGGTGTGGAGAAGAGGGTCTCTCGCCACATGCTGGAAAATGGGGAGGGGGTCTTTACCCCCCCCCAAACTCCGCTCCCTCTTGAGGAATCTTCAAAGCCCAGCCATTGGGTAGGCAGGCCGAAAAACGGGGGAGAAGAGTGGGGGAAGCAGTGGTCTCCATCCAAGAATCGGGAAAGCGACTAATGGGCAGAGCAACGAATCGATGCGTTGAAAACATTGAGAAAAATCGGTACGCCAGCTAAGCGGCGAGTTAAAAATTGGGGTTCAAGGAAGAGGGGCAGAGGGTCTCTCCCCCCCCCCACCTGCCATCTTACGGGTGTCAACTCCTAAAATATTTCTACGGTCTTTTTTAAGAGTTGCCAACAGAAAGGGAGGGGGAGAAAAGGGGTTTGAAAGAGCAGTGCGGCAGCTTGGAAATCGAAAGCGCATTCCATCAATAGCTTTTCAAAGATAGTAACTAGGAGACCGACGTTTCTGCCAGTGCAATTGGGCGTCACGGCCACAATCGTGACAATGGGATGAGGAGAAATTGAGGAGGGGGGGGAAAAGGGAAGGTATCCCAGGTTTTTGCCGGGGAGGGTCAAAAGATGTGTGAAATATTCACCCAAAGAACAGGGTGTGTGTGTGTGTTGTCTAATATGCGCTTCGTCCACATTTCTGGGTGTCTCCATGAGGCTAAAATCCAATTAATATAGATATTAACGGGACATAGAGTTCTCGGCTTACGACCAAAATCGAGCCCGTTTCTGTTATTAAGCCAGACATGGGTAAAAGTACGTAATTCTGCCCAGTTTTATGGTTTTCTGCCCGTCGTTAAGCAAATCGTTGTCCATGTCTAAGTTGTTAAGTGAATCCATCTTCCCCTCCCCACCCATGGGTGTCAAAAGGTCACCTAAGGGGAAATCCCCTGATCCAACCCTCCACCCCACCCCCTGGGGGGGACACTGTGACCATCAAAAAGGGGAGCCGGTTGCCAATCGTCAGAATCTGGATCACGGGGAGGCGGTGACGGTCATAAGAGTGAAAAACCGTCATAAGTCACGGTTTTTGGTGCTGTTGTAAGTTTGGTCGCTAAAGGAACCGTTGCAAGTCGAGGGCTATCTGTATTCATGGAGGGGGGTCTCCTGGGGGGGCAGGAGCAGGAAGGTGTGGATTTCTGCCGCTAAACGAGACAAGGCTTGGGTTTTGCCTCGTTTTACAACTGTTACTGCCAGTCGTTAAATGAATCATCGCTGTGAGACATGTGGTTGTTAAGTGAATCCCATGGGCTTTGCTGGTCAGGTCACCAAAGGGCGTGACCCCTCCCCGCAGGACACTGCGACCGTCATAAGTGTGAGTTGGTTGTCAACCGACTGAATGTTGTGATCCACGGTCGTTAAGTGTGAAAAATAGTCCTAAGTCAGTTTTTTTTCAGTGCCATTGTAACTTCGGTTACTAAATGAAACCGTTGTAAGTCGAGGACCACCTGTAAAACCGGGAGCTCTTTAATTTCTGGGAAACCCATCAGTCCCTTTCCTCCTTCGGGGTATTTTCCGAAATAACTGGGGGTTGGAGTGAGATGATACCCATAAGGCACTTCCTGGGGGTGGGGGCCCGCCAGGTTGGTGAAACTGCTATAGATTCCTCCAAAATGGCAACCAGCAAAGCAGTCTGGGAGTTGTAGTTCAGAAACCTGAGGCCACCAGACACCTCACCTATAAACTACCGCTAATCCTTGTTTTATGACCGTTTTGGGGGCCCGACGGTCATTAGTCAGGGCGATTGATAAGCAGGTCATCACGGGACCGATTGTACAAGCTCTTTAAAGTGGCTGCCGTTAAACACCTCGATCCTTAAGCAAAACCATTGCCCGTTATGGAGCATTTTGGGTAGTTTTTGATAAAAAAATGATGTCAATTGTAGTTGTGTGATTGTGGGACAAAGCAAAGGGGCTGAGTTGCGGTCCGGTGACCACCAAGGAGGGGAGCGTGATCGGAACTCGGAGCCCAGGTCATATATATGAATCTTGGGCCTGCGGTAACATCAGGCCATTGCTAAGCAGAACGGTTGTAAGTCGAGGACAACCTGTATTATATGCCAGCCACCTCTATCCCCTGAGCTACACTGGGGAAAACACAGGTGTGTGGCAGGCACATTTCGCACTCAGAACCTGGTTTCAGAAAGAAGTGAGGTGCTTCCAAACCTCACAATCTTTTGTGTAGGCCACAAAACCCGGCTCCAAATAGCCCCACCCTGTGCGCTTTTTAAAATAAACAGGATCAATGGCAAACCGAGATTGCCAGCAGGAAACCTAGAATCTAGGTTAGGTTGACCTCACCCATCCATCCTGTGCGTTTTTAACAAACCAGGGTCGATGGTAAACTGAGATTACTGACAAGAAATGCAGAATCTAGGTTACGTTGACCTTACTCATCCACTTTTTAACAAACCAGGATAATGGCAGAGATTGCCAGCAGGAAATATGGAATCTAAGTTGACCTACCCATCGACCCTGTGTGCTTTTAACAAACCAGGATTGGTGGCAAACAGAGATTGCCAGGAGGAAACAAGGAATCTAAGTTATCTTGACCTCAACTGTCCATTCTGTGCATTTTTAAACAAACCAAGATTGATGGCAAACAGATTGCACGCAGGAAATGTGGAATCTAGGGTTATGTAGACCACACCCATCCTTAGGGGGAAAGGATTAACCTGGGGTGGCCACCATTTTGACTTTTGTGACCTAAACGCCCTCCCCAATGCCCCCGATCAAAACAGAAGACCTGTTTTTGGGGTGAAAGACCCCTCCCCACAATTTAACTCTACAACTGGCAATCTCCCCCGCCCCCGTCTCACTTCGTACAGTGTAAGTGACCGACTTGGCAGTGCCCGACGGCTCAAACTCCAGATTAAAGCCGAACTGGCCAGGATAATCTTCGGCGAATGGGAAGACGCAGCTCTCCGCAGCCCCGTAATCTTTGGGGGAACAGAGTAGAAAGTTGGGGTCCCCCGAGAAGTTGCCCAAACCCAAGTTGATGCCAAAGTCTACTCCCCCTGGATAGCCTTCGGACAGAGGAGCCAACGGAGAATCGGTCGCCGTAGCCAACAAGCCAAAGTTGGCTTGACCCATGGAGCTGCCCCCTTCCTCGGAGAACGGAATGATGGCTGGTTGGGTGGAAGCCACCAACGTCGATTCCTAAAACATACAAATGTAATTATATCAGTGGTGGGAACACGGAAATATAGGACAGATTAGGGCAGGGGGCAGCTGGCGGGGGCCAACTAATCGCCGGAACAACCGGATCGCTCAAACCGTTCCAAACCGCCTGAATACCACCCCTTGAGGCATACCAAGATGTTACGGAATGACCCACAAACATTCCTACACCTTAGTAGTTGCCATAATTTTTTTTTAAAAAGGGGTGTGGGAGGAAATCTGGAAGACCAGGCAGCAGTTGGAAAGCGGAAGTACGTTCCAACTCTTTATCTTTAAAAGAGTACAACTAAAATACCAGAGCTTTTGCCTGCGAATATATTTAGTTGGAGAACACGATTGATGATATCCAGCCTGTGAACGTGCTCAATTGGAGAATCTGGCTTATGACATACCCGAGGGGGGCGGGGAAGGAGGGAAACAGGGTCACAGGTGACTGTAAATTACGTATGCCAGAGTTGGCTTCATCTAGGTTAATGCCAGCATGTCGCTCCTAAAAAAATCTTTTGAAGTTTGGCTCGAGAATCATGATTTAATTAGGGTGATTGCTGGAATCCTGACATTTACATGAAATTTTCATGTTGATATGACATGTTAACATGTTGCTTTGAACGATGGTTTTCCTGATTTGACAAACCAACGATTCCCGGCATTTTGGCGCCCAATAAGCCACAAATCGTGGTTTAGTCAATATACATTACATACCTTGTAACCTAGTTGACAAGGTAGTGCTTGCTTCTGTTTGGGGAGACAACTGAGGCAAAAAGAGCGGGTAAATCCGTATTGTTAATCCGCGGTGCTGGCTGGGGAATTCTGGGAATTGAAGTCCCACAACCCCGCAATGGCTGAAAAGGAATTTCACACTCACCAAAATCGGATTGACGATGGAGGACGTCCACATCTCCTCAAAGGTCCCTTGGCTGAGGGGTGGGCTCAGCATTGGGTCGATGTCTTCCTCCGCGACTTCCTCCATGTTCATTCTTCTCTCCGATGGGGAAACTGAGGCAAGGAACGAAAGAGGTGGAAGCAAATGTCAAATCTCGTTCACCCCATCTGAAATGGAAACCATTTTGGCGCCAGTAATGTAATTCCCTTCTTGTAGGGGGGGGGGAGATGCGGCAGGACTACAAACCCCAGGATTCCCTGCCACTCACAACATGGCGAAGGAGACCAAAGAATTCTGGGAGCTGCCACGAAGAGCAGCTTGGGAGGCTGATGTATTTATTTTTATGGTGTATAAAACCAAGTTATAAATCTGGCCAACTCACAACTGTGAGCGGCTAACAATTTTTTTAAAAAACCCAAAACACCATCATACAGGTAGTCCTCGACTTACGGCGCAACGGAGCCCTGGTTTTCTGTCACTAAGCGAGACCATGAAGTGAATTTTGCCCCATTTGTGCTATAAATTTCTGTCGCTAAACAAGACATAGGTTGGGGTTTGCCCCATTTTACGACATTTCTTTCAAGAGTTGTTAAAGGAATCAGTGCGGTGGTTAACTCAGTAATGCCGTTGTTAAGTGGATCTGACTTCCTTGTTGACTTTGCTCATCAGAAGGTCACAAAGGGATCACACGACCCTAAAACAGTCGTAAATATGAGTCAGTTGCCAAGGCTCCCAATTTTGATCACAGGGAATGCAGCAACGGTCATAAGTGTGAAACACAGTCATAAGTCACCTTTTTCAGTGCCATTGTCACTAAATGAACTGTTGAGGACTACCTCAGAGAGTACTCAACATACGACCATAATGGAGCCCCAAATTTCCATTAAGTGAGGCAGTTGTTCAGCGAATTTTGCTTCACCTTATGACCGCTATTAAAGTGAATCACTGCAGTTCTTAATTTAATAACCCGGTTTTTAAGTGAATCTGGCATCCCTGTTTGGCTTCTCAGAAGGTCACAAAAGGAGGTCATGTGACACCCCCCAAGGACATTGCAATCGTCATAAATATGAATCAGTTGCCAAGCTGTTGAATTTTTGAAAACGGTCATATTTCTCACAGCTTTTGTAACTGAATGGTCACGAAATGAACTATTGTAAATCACGGGACTATGTATAATAAAAACATATTTCAAAAGACCCCATTCTAGCTTACAGGATTTAGGAAAGATTTCCTATTTAATTTATTTAATCTATCTATATAAAAGCGAAAGGCTCCTCACGCATCGTCACAAAATCTCCAGAACTGTAAAGCCTACAAACTTGAAATTGGGCCCGTAGGTTTGGCTTCTAGGGACCCGCTAAGAAAGGATTTTTCCAAATGACCCTCAGAGCATTTAGACTATTTCCATTTATGTTTTATGCCATCCAGACATTAATAAACAGAACAGTAGAAAGATGGTTATCTCTTTCATCCCATATCATAGAGGCAGGGGGTTGAGCTGCTCCCAATTGTTGTTGTTGTTATTGTTATTATTATTAACCCCTCTCTGATGCTAAGGAGTTCTATTCCCCCTCCTCACCTGAAAAGAAATCTCTTCCAAAGGCAAAACACAAACAGAGGAATTTCAGTTTCACAGCACCCAGCAGCTTTAGGACAGAACAGTTGAGCTAAGCCACGCCCAGGCTCCTTGCTGTCTCCTTCTTGCTCACACAGCAAATACTCTTTCAGTTTCCAAACAGCCCTCCACTCTCTCTCCCACATGGACAAGACGCTAGTCAGATGAATACGCATGGATGCTGGTAGGCAGAGGCAGAATTCCCCCTCCCCCTTATTTTCCTCCCCCAAAACTAAGCCCCACCGCATAGTTTTGTAGCGAAGCAACAAATAATTGCAAATATGCAATTATGCTCTGTTCAGACAGAACCCTACGTTAAATCCAAGCTACCGTGTTTCCCTGAAAATAAGATCCTGTCTTATATATATTTTGCTACCAAAAAAGGCACCAGGTCTTATTTTCGGGAGATGTCATCCACTGACTAACCTCATTTGCGTGGGTCACTCCTGGCCTCCTTTTCACTGTCTGAGGCCTTCAAGAACTACTTCTTCAGTATGTGTTAATAATAACAATATAGGAAAATACTTTAAATGCTACGATGGTCATTTTGGAAAATCCTTTCTTAGGGAGCCCTAGAAGCCAAGAGGAACATAGGTGCCCAATTTCAAGTTTGTAGGCTTTACCGTTCTGGAGATTTTGTGGTGATGCATGACGGGCATTTTGCTTTTATATATATAAAAGATTACGTTGTGCCTTTCATTTCCTTGTTTGCTTTTTAGCGGTTTGCACAACCTTGATATACAGTCAATTAGAACAATGTTTTTTTCAGAATTGGCCTCTTTAAGACAAGTGGACTTCAACTCCCAGAATTCTGCTGACTGGGGAATTCTGGGAGTTGGAAGTCCATCTGTCTGAAAGGGGCCAAGCTTGTGAAAAACAATTTAGATTTTGACTTCAGACTGCAGCTTCCAAATTCTGTCTCCAACCAATACCCCAAAACCGGACATTTTCTACACACACCCCTGCCTCAATTTGGGCCTTATATTGATTTATGTACTTTAATTAGAGATTGCTATTTTGCACTGATGCTGTTACTAGTTTGGTCATGAAATGTCTGCAAGGAAACCACCAAACTCGAGAGAGCAAATCCGAGACCAAATCCGATTTTTTAGCCTCGCAGAAAATGCATCCTTTTAAAACCCCCAACTAATTTTCAAAACGGGCAATCCGTGGTATTATTTTTCTTTTAATTTAACTTAATTTAATTTAGTTCCTCCACCCCCCACCCCCAGCCCCCTAGGAAACAACCATCATCCTGGCGCCGGCTCGACTAGCAAAATTTTGGAAGAATCAAGAAAAGCTTTAACCTGCTTCCTTTCGCATCGTCTTTAACAAAAACAAGGAGGCCAGTGAGGCTATACCACAGCGTAAAGAGACGAGGGGGAAATGATTAAAGCTCTCCCCGGGCCTTATTCATTCAGAAATATTTTTTTCCATCTTAAACACGATGTATCTCGATTTCTACGTGCAAAAAAAAACCACGTAAAGCCCTTTCTTAACAATCTCAAATCCCACCCCCTCCGACCCCTTCTTTTGGTTCCTTCCCACCGCAAACAACAACGGAGCGGACTGTACTATTCAGAGGATGATTCCCGAGACGGGGGGGGACGGAGGTGAAATCGAGCGCAAAAGTGACTCCGATTTTCCCGCGAAGATTTAAGCCAGCGCTGGCCTTTGCATCGGTTCTACTCCGGTTTAAAAGCAGAATAACCGTCCCGGTGTGGCGAACGTCCATTGCAGACACCTGTTTCTCTCCCCTCTTTCCCCCAAATCCAGGAAGGACTTTTAAAATACACTTATTTAAAGGGAACAGCCCTCAAAGAATGTGATGTAAGGGGGGGTTGGGGGCTTCCATTGTGTCAAGGGGGCCGAGGGCAACTTTGCAGCCAGGCTGTTTTGCGGGAATCCCCCTCCTTCCCAACAAAGCCCCCTCCCCGCTTTAGATCCATGGCATGTCATGGGGAGGGGGGGGTCTTATTAGCCACGAAGTTCAACAGACCAGCATTCATGTCTCTTCCCCCACCCCCCAAATCTTCCTCCTCCCACCTCCTAGGGATGTGATGCAAAGGGGGAGACATGGTGTCAACTTTGCAACTAGGCTGGGATTTTGGGGTGGTGGTGGATGGGGGGACCCTTCCGCTTTAAATCCATGCCGAGGGGAGGGGGTCGCTTCCTCCCTCCCCCCCACGCTCCGAACGGAGCGTGGGAAAAAGAGAGAGAAAAAGACGCCAACGTTCCATCGGTTCGTGCCAACGTTCCACAGCCGAACGCTGAGGTTCCCGACGTTCCATTTCCCTCTCAGCGCCGCTTTCGCTTTCTTCGGCGCCGGCCAAAACCGGTCAGCCGGAGCAGAACGGAAGCACCGGGTTGAGTCAGCCCTGCAAAGAGCCGAGCCCGTCCTGCGGCTCGAGAGGAAGGGGGGAGGGAGAGAAGGGACACCCCCTCCTCACGATACCAAGACACCTCCCCACCCCCTCTCCACCCATCCCCGCGGTTACCGATTCTGCTCGATCCGGTCCCCACCGCGCTGCGCTCCGCCCGCCAGTGAAAGCGACTTAGATTTCCAGGTCTCTCTGCAGGTTTCCACGCGGTGGGGATTCCCCGACTTGAACCCGCCGCTCGCTCTCGCGAGGTGGGGAAGGAGGAGGCGCCCGAGGCGATTTTTGGAGCAGGCATCTAGCCGGGCCCCCCCGGCGGGAGAGCTCTACCTGTTGCAACGCCGCCTGCAATGTCTCCCCACACACCCCCTCGCTCCCAAGAGGGTCATTTCTGCACCCCACGCATCACCCCCTCCGCTGCAGAAAAAGCCCCCCCTTCCTCCGGCGAGGCTTTGCAAGGGCCGGAACTACACTTCCCATCATCCCTACGCGAAAGGAGGGGCCAAGGAAAGACGC